>NC_133946.1:13479364-13691864 GCF_031877795.1 Strix aluco | reverse complement strand
GCCAAACAGGACTGCGTATTGCAATAATAGAAAATAGAAAGATAGTAAATAGAAAGATGGTGTTCGGTATGGTTTTGCTTTTCACTTTGAACTTCATGACTTCTTGTTGCTAATTTCCCATCAAAATGGCTATGATACTGTTTTGTGTAGTTTTTATTTTCACTCCATTAGAATAGGTCTATAACTAGCAATGATTGAGTTGCTATTAATAATTCCCTAAGTTATTTACTTTGTGACATGAAAGACATTTGTTTTCTTTTTACATCACAAAATGCCTATGTCTGTATTCTAATGATACTCAGGACTTAAGGAACCTTATTCAGCTTGTTTCTGTGGTTCTTTCCCTTTTCATGTGAGTCCTCTGTATCTGGAAATCTGATCTGTAGTGCACTGTCAAATGGCTGATGTTGGTTTTGGGGAGAATAGGGTATGTGCTGCTGGGAGAGTGCCTGGACATAGTACAGATTGAGTTAAATTTGTCAGTAAGTCAATGGCAGTATTTTCTCATAATATTCCAGCTCTTCTTAAATTAAATCTTTTAATAATCATAAACCAGATAAATATTTGAGCAGGATTTCAGGTCTGTGCTCCCATCTAGGAACTGTCATCAAAAGTCTTTCTAAAGTAGATTTCGGATTCAAGCAGAGGTCTTTCTGTCAGCACATGGGAGCCGGGGAGCGCAGATGTGTTCCCTGGGGAGCAGCATGGTTTGCAAGCACAGATAGCTTCAGCGACGTGGGCGAGCAGCCTCTGATCACCGCCGTGGTCACCGTTGTGAGGCTGGCAGCCTAGAGGAGCGCACTGCGTGCTCCCAGTATGCCGCACCTAAAGATAAGAGCATGTGCACTGGTAGCAGTGGAATGCTACCCCAGAATGACAGAACATTTCTGGAGGGTCACGTAGAGGAAGCTGTTGCAGTCTTACGCATTTCCAGTTGTGCCAGACAGCTTTTTTTTGGTTACTCTTGGGCTGACCTCCTCCTCATCCTGTTCCAGTTTTGGCTAGGTCCTGAAAGAGCAAGAAAATGAATCTGACAGAATGAAGCTGCATGACATTCAGTGGATGATCCTGCAGGCTGAAATGGCTCACCTTGTAACCTTGTGTGCTACGATAACCACACATCCATGGGTTGTGCATCGACGTATTAGAGATACGAACAGTGTGCAAATAACAGTGATCACATGCTACATGAATTAGACGTTTTGTGCAGTGGGCAATTAGTGTTCCATAAAGAAACCAGAAGATACACAGTCATATGTATTTATGTGAGAGGAGTAGGAAAACATCTGCTGGTATATGAGTGTTGATTAGACCCAAAGGGGAATCTTATTTTCGCTCTTTTTTAATGGTCCGATAGCTAAAATGATACTCTCTACCTTACTCAAATGCACTTGGAAATGGCTTCCTACAGTGCCAGAAGTGGTTTAATTACATCTGATATGGTTAAAAGGGGTCTCCAGCTTTGTCTGATACAGCTTCCCCTATCTGCGAGTGCGTGTGCTCGTTTATTATTCCTACTGGTGTCTCCTTTGCCTGGCACGCACCTGGTGATTAATGGTGTGGCCATGGCTCGAGATCTCAGTGTGACGGGTGCCTCGGTGGTCTGGACGCAGCGCGGCGTGGTGTGTAGTGCACTGCCCGTCTTGTGTCTCACCCTCACATGCTATGCTTTGTGTGGAGCTCTGGAAGACCTTGCAAAGGCAGAGGCGTATTACCCCTGTGGTACAGATGGGGACACTGCACATACAGCAGAAGTGTGGCTTTTTCGGGATAAAAACTTAGTAGCGAGATCAGGGAAGGAATTATATTTGCTTTATCTTCTACTTCCACCCTTTTTGCCTCTAAAACAGATTATCTTTTTTATTTCTTTTGTATTTGTTTGTCTGTTTGTAAGAAATCCAAATTAAGATAATAAGAACTATGCATGTGTAGAAAAGAAAAAATGAATGCAGTAAACTTTCTTCACAGTGTGTTGGGGTTGGAAGGGATCTTCTGCATATACTTGTAAGAAGTGGTCCTAGGATCAATGCAGCTCTTGAAGCCAGAATTCCTATAGCTGTTGTTCATAATGTTTCCCTATGTGGATTCTCATTACTGTAATAGTTACTGAGCTGAGCCTGAAACCTTCCTCTCCACAGAGAGACTGTTTAAGGTCTTTGCCTCTACCCAGCCACAACCTTCATCATGAAATCTGTTTGTCTTAGAAAGATTTACCCCTCTTTAATTTTAGTTGAAATTAATCAACTGAATTAAAAAAAATACAGACATTATGAATACATAAATGTTTCTTCATTAAGAAACCAGGAAAAAACCCCTTGTGACATGGATGCTGAATTGTCAGTGAAGGAATTTGAAGTTTGAGTGCTCTGGTCAAATTTTATTACAGAACCCCCGTGGAAATGAGAATCCTTCCTGAAACTTCCAGAGATACACTCGTTCACTGCTTTCTGTTTTGTACTCTTACGCAAAATGTAGCATTAACATACGTATTTCATGTGAGACAGAGAACTTAAATGCTTCTCTGACAAAGACTTAGATGTTTTGAATTTAATTTTACTTGCATGTTATGATTTGCTTCCTGTTCTAGAAAATCAGCAACGACTCTGATAATCATGTATTTCTATTCACATTTTACCAACATTTTAACTGAAAATGTTTCATAGGAGAGAACCAGCAGGCTTAGAAGTGTGTCCACTGACAAGGCTGTATGTTGTGCTTGAAAGTGGAATTGCTTTTGCTGTAATTGTTGCTAACAGGCATTCTAGCAGGTGAAGTGGAATAATTAAAATGGCAACTTCAGCCACATATTAAAAAAACATGAAAAGGATGGTGAAAAGCCCTTTCCTGTAATGGTTTGCTACTGATGTCACAGCACCTGAACAGCTCTTTGTTCAATAAAAGCTCTTTACATCTTATTCTTCCAGCCTTTGCTTTACAAGAAGTTAAACGCAAGCTTAGGACAGCCTCCTGGCAAATAGATGTGTATGTTTACTGTGCTTTTTGTATCCACAAAAACAGCTGATAAACTTTCCCGTACAAACAGAATTGTCAACGCAATCTTTCTTTAGCAGTTAATCTGATCTACTTCAGCTGTGATCTGTTTAGTTACACAAAACCAAAGATGGTTTATCTCTAGACTTTTTAACTGACACACTGGAGCAAATGAGATTACACTTGTTTTCTTTGTTGAAAAATGGAAAGCACAAAATCCAAGACCTGTAGTATCTTGAATTACCTCAGGACCTGTTTCTGTCATGCTTAAATTTGCTACAAAGAGCGTGGCTCTCATCAGTGGTATCTCTCTAAACCTGCACCTGTTTTGAAATTAGAAGTGGAGGTGGCTTTGTACAGACTTGTTTAGCTTATTATTAAAATGTTTGGGATGGGAAACAATTTGCACCTTTTTTGAAAGTGACATTTACAAAAATCTAGTTTATAGTTACTCTTTCTGTTTTGAAGCTGTTTTTGTCAAGTTGTAAACACGTAGGAAGCAGTACTTCTCACAATATAATTGAATATTGAAGATTTGTTAAAGCTCCACCGGTTGAAATTCAATGTAGGACTATCATCTTTCTTTTGAAAAACAAGGGAGTAAAACCACAAAAAACCCAAACGCAGTGATACCCAATCTTCTGTACGTCTGAATTATGTTTTAAAAAAGAGGGTTTGTCTATTCTATGCAGTTAAGTAGTCAGTAGATTTTTCCTATGTTATTTCTGCCCGATAAACTTATCTCTGTCTTTCTGTGGGTTCATAATATGCCTGAATCTTAGAGAAAACAGAAGAAAGAGACAAGGGAAACAATTTTTGTCTTAATTGGTAAATCAACTGCAGTGTTCTCAGTATCTATTTAGCATGAAAACAGCCATTAGAATTGCAGATTTTGCTATCCATTTTGTTTCTAGGAACTGACAAATGTACAATTTGCAATCCTATATAATTATAATCTGATTCTAGAGATCTGTAATTTCTAGCAATATCTAGAAATATATCATTTGAGTGTAAATTTTCAGTATACTCTGCAGGGATTAATGGCACAACCTTAATGAGAATTACACTGCTTAATTCCTTGGATATCATGCTGGTATTGTAGCCTTTATCTCTTTTCAGAGGTCAAATTATACTGAAAAGCTGTAGCAGTACATCACTGGCAAAGAATGCTTGTGGTTTTGTGCGATAGCTCTTCTTTCGTTTATAAAACATGGTACCCTGTTTGCTTAGCAATTGTCACATGGTGAAAGAGAAAAATAATGCTTAGAGAAGAACAGTTTAAAAAAAGTAGATTGGATAAATGGTGAAATCTTTTTGATGGAATGCCATTGGATATTTTGTTACAGTTACAGATGACAGCTGATTGCCAACTTAAAAAAAACCCAACCCTAATGTCGACACACCTTTTAAAATCTAATTCTCTTATGCATGCTTTATTTTAAAGAATAGGTTACTCTTTTTGCACGTAAAATGTTTCTGCAAATCCTTGGAGTTTTCAAAACGATCAGAAAAAGCATCTTGTTTTTTCTTTTTTTTTTTTTCCCTCCTTTGTTACTGTTTGATGGAACTGTTGAACGTTTGACAAGCAGTTTAGAAGACAAAGATAAAAATTAATGATTTGTTATCAGTCTTTTCTTGTGGTGTTTGCTATTTCACATGCTATAAGGTTTTATTTTGCAATACTTAGCCAATTGAGTGGGCTCAGATAGCAGTATTTATGTCCAACAATAACAAGGTTTATTAGTCTGTTCAGGATCAGAACCCTAAAATTAGGTGCTGTGTGTGTATCAGACCCTATTTTCAGTGTCCAAATGAAGTGAAAATGGTGTTCTAGAATCTGAAATGTCTTGCATGGGGGACCAGTGGAGGTTTTCAAAAAGTACCACACAGGCTGTTCACGTGAAGATGTTTTTAAGCCTAGAATGGGAATTTGGAAAAGATAGTTGCAGTTAGAAATTTGAATTAGTTGGGTCATGATAATTAGCTCTTAATTTTGCAGTAATTTGATAACTGTGTCAGCTATAAGCTGTATACTGCAGAGATTTTCAGCTGGAAATCCAAAGCTTTTTAGGGACACCAATTCCCAGTTCTCTGAAACTGCAAGTCTGTGTGGTGACTCCTCTGCCACAGCCTTTCCCACAATCTCATTTCTTGCTGGCTGCACACATTCTTGCATCTCATATGTGTTGTAGAGCAAAATTTTATATCTTGAAAGGGATTGCTGTATCAATTAACTGTCCAATACTGAAAGAATCCAGTATTTGAGTCATACCAGTTAATGATGATAGTTTTCCAAACTGTATTGAAAAAAAGTAGTTATCCTGATTTTTTTCTCCCATTTTTAAAAAATATGTATCTCTATGTATATATAGTATATGTGTATATATATAGTGTGTATATATATGTATATATAGTTAAATATGAGGAAATAATGTCCAGTTATCTGTTGAGAGGTCAAGCTGGGCAGAGCAGATAATGTATAACTTTTATCAAGTCATCACACTTACTAGTAATTAAATTTTTTTTTGGTATTTTTCCATTTATATATCACTACAGCACGGCATTTCACGTAGCTCTTTGTAGCTTCACACAGTATATCATAAAGTGTTGAGAGAACAATCCAGAGTAATTTTTAGACTAAATGATAACTTCATTGGAGGCAGTTTGAGAGAACCAGATGAAGACAATTTGACAATCTTAATTGGTTATAGGTTGCATTGCCAGGGTATTTTGGGTTTCTTATTTGCTGAAATATTAATGGCATATGCTATATCTGGCACAACACTGGGGAAAATCCCGAGGTGTAACCCCCTATTTTATATGCTCTACCTTCTGTAGCTGCCCATAATTTTCAATTTGTGATGTACATGTGCTTTCTAGTACTGCCCTTGTGAACTAAGTGTGCTGCGTTTGCCATGCATTTGCCTTGAGATTCTGACTGAAGATTTGATTAAATACTTCCTGGCTTAACATATTAGCTTGATAGTTGATTTGAACTTAAAACTTTACACACCAGGTGGATTTGTATGTGCTCGTGATTAGTATCAGGACAGATAATTCTAGCTGCTGGAATCTTGCTTACATCAAGAAAGACTGCCGCAACCCTGGAAGCTAAAGCTTTGTGTGAGGAAGTTTCAGAAATGGAGTCAAAAGATCACAGGGTAGATTTCCATTAACTGTTGGAGTTTTCTGAGTGGACAAGTATTGTTTTGGATTGTAGTTTTGTGACAGAATTTTGATGGTGGAAGTAGGAGACTTAAATAGCTGAAATCTTCCTGTTGTGTGGCACAAGAAGAGCCCAGGTTTGTTTGTGCTTCCTAATATCATTTCCTCCCATACACATAATTAGATAAGAGGTGCCTCATGATTGTCAGATGTAACAAAAATGGTCACAGAGTAGTCAAGAAGAAGTATAGTTGGGACTCTGATGACTCATAATGAAGATGGAAATAAAAATATTCCAATAACAAATATGATCTGTTTCAAATTTGATTAATTTATTTGAAATACTTAAAGCTGATATGTTAAACTAGGTATATAAATTCAAATTGATGAGCACGGTTAACATTTATGAAAATCAAAGATGATTAAAATTTATGTAATGTACATAGTATGCAGCAAAAAGAGGTATATTGCATAACGATGTTGAGACTGTTACTTGATGTGACACTTCCAAGTACTTGTAAATGTAGTCAATGCATTTTACTATTAAAAGGACTATTTTTTTCTCAAATTGAAACACAAAAGTCCATACCAGCATATTTGGGGTTCCATAAAGTATGGTCAGAACACAGAAATACAGGTTTAATGCAACAAGTTAGTTTTTTTCATGAAATGTGTCCAAAAGTAGTATTTGTTCCTTTGCCTAAAATGTCCTGTGACATGAGTTTCTATATAGTAGTATTCCTTGTTATGCTTTTTCCTCCCCCTGTTTATTTTCTCCAATTATTTTTACTAGAGAAAGCTGGAAACTAACAGGCTGAAACGTGCATGTGGTGGTTCAGCTTCCTTGGCTGGGAGTTACACACACATGTGGAGAAAATCGCTTAACATAAAGAAGAATAAAAAAAAGCTGACATGCCTTATAATAATGCATACTTTTCTCCTCCACCCATAAAGAACTATTTATAATGGAGATAATTTTACTGTGTGTTAGAGCCATTGTACTTTGCCTGACAACAGTCTCAACTTCTGTCACCTCCTTTCCAGTGCTACCTCCTTCCAACACGGCACTAGTACTTAATAGTATCTTTGGAAGGGAGTTACTTGCCATGAAGAAAGGTGAAAGTTATATGATAGAATGGTTTGGGTTGGAAGGGACATTTAAAGATCATCTAGTCCAACCCATGGGCAGGGACACCTTCCACTAGCCCAGGTTGCCCAAAGCCCCGTCCAACCTGGCCTTGAACCCTTCCAGGGTGGGGCAGCCACAGCTTCTCTGGGCAACCTGTGCCAGGGCCTCACCACCCTCATCATAAAACTTTCTTCCTTATATCTAGTCTGAATCTACCATCTTTCAGTTTAAAAGCATTGCCCCCTGTCCTATTGCTACAGGCCCTATTAAAAGTCTGTCCCCATCTTTCTTACAAGCCCCCTTAAGTACTGGAAGGCAGCAATAAGGTCTCCCCGGAGCCTTCTCTTCTCCAGGCTGAACACCCCCAACTCTCTCAGCCTGTCCTCACAGGGGAGGTGACTCCAGCCCCCTGATCATTTTTGTGGCCTCCTCTGGACCCGCTCGAGCAGGTCCATGTCTTTCCTGTGCTGAGGAGTCCAAGCTGGACACAGCACTGCAGGTGGGGTCTCATGAGAGGGGAGTAGAGGGGCAGAATCACCTGCCTTGTCCTGCTGGCCACACTTCCCTTGATGCAGACCACCATATGGTTGGCTTTCTGGGCTGATGGCTAAAGTTATGGAACATGATTTCTTAATAGTCTTAAACACCCAGAAAATCTAATGAGAGGCAGAGACTTTGTTGGTTGTACCGTAGTTTCAACAGTTTCCTATAAGAATATGTAATAATATATTAATATGATAATTATAACTATTAATACGTAAATAAAATATTAATCCATAATATAAACATTGATATATAATATTAATGTAATAATATCAACTGGTTATTTTGCATACTAATACATGCTGGAGAGGAGAGGGCTTTCATCCGAATTTGCTGATTTATTGCCTTAAAATGATTCACAAAGAAAGCCTGATCCTGGAAATGTTTTACTGGGCAAAATTCCTTTGGAAATTCCTTTGGTTGCCCCCTCAGCAGCCTCCACAATACATGACCCATCTCTTGTGCTTCTCAGTACTCTGTAGCTTCTGGGGCCTTCCATGCCACTTACTTTGCCAGTCAGGCAGGTGGACAGGCGTAGGATTAGAGATCCCAGGGCTGCCAGCGGCTCCATTCTGCAGGAGTTTTATCTATTCTATTGAAAGTTTGAATGCTTTTGGTTTCTGTCCTGATTTAGAGCAGATGTGAATTTCAGGATGTCAGATTTCAAAATCTGGATCTGATCAATCAAATGGAATGAGTTTTCTCTGACCAGCCCTGCTGTTGACAGGAGCCGGTTGTGTGGTGGTCTGTCACAGCCTTGTGGGTAGAGCCCCCTCCAGTTCTCCAAGGAGCAGAATTCTTGAGTGGAGACCAAGAACATAGGGTGGCTCACAGGTCTCACTTGACGTCTGCTGTGGTGGCAAGCCTCCATGTATGAATGTTAGGCCTGAAGTGGTTTCCTGCATACTCAATAATGTACCCTAAAGGAATCATTCACTGTGCAACACCATCCAGGTGGCCACCATGTTTGACTTCTCTGTAAACTCCCAGAATGACTGACTCTAGGTAATTAGAGGGATGGGCTTTCACAGGACAGTCGTTAATACTCTGTTGTGAGTAAAGCTCCCCTGTTGGTTATCTGCCACTGCTTCTCAGTAGCTGTTTGCTTCACAGGCTGCAGAAAACTCTCTGACCGTGTTGTAAAGTTTTCCTGCTGATTCTTAAGTCTTGAGAGTGGATTCCACTGACCCACCTTTGGCTGCACATGGAAGCAAAGGAAAGAGAGTGGCTTAGTTCTGAAAGGGAGAATAATGCTCTTCAGGTTGTTCACTCACAAGATCATCTTTTCAGAGGGAACTGATAAATTAGAAAAGGTGTAATGTGTAAGTTCTTTTGAAATTACCTTTGAATACTGTAGACATTACCATGTTTTAGAAAGGAGTGAATACCTCTGTCTCATTTAAAAAAAAAAAAGGGAAAAAAGTCCCCATCCCAACCTTATTATTACTATGCTTTTCTAAGATTGTGGAGGACTGGAGTCCTACGCTTTTCTAAGATTGTGGAGGACTCCATCATGAAAAGGTCTCTTTTGTGCAGGCACTGTATATGCACATTGTGAAAACAATTCTCTGTCTCCAGGAGTTTATCATTAAAAATCCCAACCTGAAAGGATGGTTTATACACATGCATCTTTTTATGCCATGTGAAATTACTGGGAACATTTTCATGAGATTGAATTAGTATTGTTTGGGGCCTGGGCCCAGGTATGCCCAAGACTGTATGGAATACCCCATCTGAATAGAGTGCTGTTAGAAATAATGACCTGGTTTTCATTGTTGGGTACAAAATCTAGGCCAAATGGTGTTTGTTACTTTTGCCAGCCATCAACATCTTGCCACTCTTGAAATCTGTATCATGTACTCAGGCACCAGGATCTGACAAACTCATTTTTCCGCTGAAAATGTCCAGGATTGTCAGAATTTGCTACTTGTATAGAAGGTAACTAGAGAGAATGAACTTGAACCAAAATGAAAAATCTGCTTTCTTCAGATCCAGCAAAAGAGTATTAGCTTGGATTATAAAGATAGTCTGTGTGGGGGGAAAAAGTGACAAAATATTTTGTTTCAGGGTTAGTATTTATCATGAAATGACATGCCTTCCCTTAGAAACTATTTCATAGAAACTTGTAAAACCACTTGTAAAAAGGAAAAAGGATCTTAGCTGTTTCACTTCACTAACATCTGCTATCGGAGTTGTAATTCTTACTGTATTTTTCTTGAGTTTTGATTGTTAAAGCAGCTAAAGGAGAGTAGGTAGTCTCTTTTGCTTTCACATTTTCAATAAATTGATAGTTTAATTTTACTATTCCTTAAAAAATCCAATAAATACAACTGTATCTTTTTCCTGTCCTGTCCTAAACACATAGGTAGGCAGTGGGATCTGTTAGTAAGTTTCTGCACTAGTGAATTACCTCAGATACCATCTCTTTCAGCAGCAGTATTTGATCTACATATTTGTGCCTGTGTTTACACGCCTACTGCAAGGAGAAGCCTCACTGAACACCTGCAGCATTGACCCTGTTGTTGGCATCAGTGTTTTGTTTGTTTAACGCTTCATGATTACACTATTATTTTAAAGGCCAGCATTGTTTATAGGCTAGTTACTGTACCTGTAATGCTTCATTCTTGCATCACAAAGGTGTTTCCAAGAGGAGTTAAGATTTGCTTGTTAATCTCATTTTACAGGTGTCTTGGAAGGTTATCCTGTCTTACATAAAACAGGTCCAGTATCCCGCCAATTGGACAAAACCATGTTTCATAGAACAAGTATAAGAGAGGGAGGGAAAGGAGCCAGCAGTCACCTTACACAGGTTTTCTCTTGATCACAGTGGTTCACAGGCTTTTCCATATCAGAATCGCAGAGGTCTGTTCTAGGTGATGTTTTTTACCAGTGCAGCAATAGTGGAATGGGAGAGTGGTCATGGTCCCCGAGGTCCAGGCAGAGAACTCGCTTTCTGCAGTGTGTGTGTAAGTGCAGTCTCCTTATCCAGACAATACTTTTCCCTAGTTTCTGCTCATTTAATTTGCTGTTTGTTGTGGCTGGATGCTTTGTACACTAATGGGTTGGTTTCGTTTGTGCGTATATTTTACTGTTTTAATGATTAAGACTGGTTGAAAGATTTGGTACTGAAAGAGAAATCAGATTGACTGTTAGGGCTAGAACTTTCCTGTGGCTGGCAGAGATGTGTTTTCAATAAACGCACTTCCTGAAAGCCATGTCATTTGTCTTCTGGATCCATCTGCATTGCAGGTAGTGTATCTCCAGGTCAGGGTTTTTTTTCTTCACAATTTGCTCCTATTCAGGCACTTCTCATCGATCTACTTAAATACAACTTTAGCATGGCTCACATAATACCCAAATGCTATTGTGTGTTTGTGCTCCATCGTTCATGTTTATTAAATCCACCTCTCTCTTTTGGGACATAGATTTTCTTTCTAACATTGCGTTTGGAGTTTGTGTGTGTTGAGGGAGGTCAAGAAATAGCCCAGCCATCCATTTCTTCCCTCAGGTGTTATTTTCATTACCTGCAATTTACTGCTGTGTGCTATCTTATTCACCTCTGTGTAATTGCAGAGAATGAATCTGTACAAATATTAGTTCAACTGATCTTTCCAGGGCAATAGTGGCAACCCTGTAGTTTGGGTTATTTAAAACATGCAATGTGCTTTAGGGAATAGTTTTGTTTTTCCTCCATTAGATCTTTTCCTGGCTTCTTACCATCCTCACTGAGAGCTGTCAGCCTAGACATTTCAGATCCTAAACTGTAGTTACTTTTTCCCAGTGACTTTAGTTTTGTTCTTGGAAGGTGAATAGCAGTTTTCTGATTGAACTCAAAGGTGGATCTCATTAATACAAAGCATATTTACAGTATCTGTAGAGCTCCTATTGTTCTCTTCAGCACTGAGAGTCTGTTGGGCTGTTTGCTCTTGGTCAGTGCTTAGTTTATACCCTGTAATACACACATTGTCCAATATATTTTTACCTGACTGACTTTTTTTAAACTTATTCTGAGTGAAACATTTAGAAGACCTGATTTCTACAATTTCTGTTGGTTTCATATATCCCTGAAGTCGTAACAATTGGAGATCGATTTTAATGAACTGTGCTAATTAAAATAGAGCAAAAATGCAATTGTGTGATCATGCTGAGGATTTGGCTGGAGTTTAGTTTAACGATTGTCTACATGGAATTAAGAAAAAAATTATGAATGTGTGTTCCTGTTGTTACATTTTCGTTCAGTTAGTCTGCTTGTATAATCTGCCATGTAGCTCAGTTGGGACACTGATGTTTTAGTTCTGTGTGACATCCAAAAGAAGGACACTATTCACAGAATCTGGAAGGGACCCCTGGAGTTCTCCAGTCCAATGTCCTGCTCATAGCATGGTCAGCTGTGAGGTCAGATCAGGTTGTTCAGGGCTTTATTCATTTGAGTATTGAAAATGCCAAGGATGGAGACTGCACAACCTTTCCGGACTGCCTGTTATTAGATTAGGTCTCTCCAAAACTGTCCCTTTTCCAGGCTGAATAAGACCAGCTCCTTCAACCTCTCCTCACAGGACAAGTGTTCCAGCCCAGCTCCCAGAGCTCTTTGGTTACCGTCCTCTGGGCTCGCTCCAGTTCATCAACATCCTTCTTGTACCAGGGGGCTCAAACTGGATGCAGTTTTCTACATGAGTTCTCACAAGTGCAGAGAAAGGGAAGGATGTTAATCACTTCCCTTGATCTAATGGCCACGCTCCTGTCAGTACAGCCCAGGGTGCTGTTGGCTGCCTTTGGTGCCAGGGCACACTGCTGCCTCGTGTCCTGCTCACTGTCCACCAAGAACCCGGGTCCTATTTGGCCAGACGGTCCCCAGCTGGTGTTGTTGCAGGGATCTTCCTCCCCGGGTACAGGGCTTTGCATTTGTCCTTGTTAAATTCCAGAAGGCTCCTGCTGACCATTCCTCCAGCCTGTCAGGGTCCCTCTGGACAGCAGCTCCACCCCCAAGTCTATTGACTGGTCCCCCCAGCTTGGGGGAGTACTTAGTTCTCTCCTCCAGCTCATTGATAAAGATGTTATCTCTTGCCCAGGTGCAAATACTTACCATATGACTGAGAAGGAATTGAAGAGAAAAATATTAACAAATAATGTTCTGCATTGACTTAATGGAAAATACAGTGTTAAAAAGTTTTTTGTTGTTCTTTTTAAATCCCCAACACAGAGCTATTGGACACACATGATGAGTGTCATAGGTCTTAATGTACAATGGACCTTTAGATAAATGTTACTGAAGCAAATAGGACCAATAATTCAGGAAGGTCTCATTCATGTACTGATTTTTAAGCTAGTTTGCCAGCCAGGATTTGAAAAAAAAAAAATAAAGCATTTGGTTCTGTAATTATTTATGCAACTACAAATTCAGTCTCTGCTTTCAGCCATCTGCCCTGCAGGCATTACTTCTAGTGCCATTTGGATCATTGGTGCTATGTATGGTCCTCTGCATCTTGTTGTGTTTTGTGGTTGACTTAGCCCTGGTCATTCTGATACAAATATCTGCGTTCATATTCCTGCCTTTTTTTTCCCTATCCTTTTTCTTTATCTCTTTTAGTCTTTTTAAGCGTCTTCAGAACAGCTACATGGGCAGGGGAAGCAGTGTGGTATGCCTGGACAGGCATGCTTTTATTTACTGTGCGAGATTCACAGTGAAACGATTTTATTCTTCTGAAGCTGCACATAAAGAAATGCAGTCTTCATTTCTGCAGCAGTTCCTGGTGTCTGTACTTTCCTGGTCAGTTCAGTGGTAACTGATAGGTGTGCCAGTAACAGTAGGCTGTTGCCCTCTCTGCCATATAGGTATGGCATAGGAGAAATCCCAAGAGCTTCTGCTGTTGCTGCTGTTGCCAGTAGAAGGGCAAACTAAGATTGAATGTCCTTGGGCTGCTCCTCAGTGAAGAGGATGGCCAGACTTTTGCTTGCTTGGATGGCCCAGGAAAGAAGTTACTCATTTTACCATAAAGATAGTAACTGCAGGTTTTACTCTAAATCAGATGACGGAGCAACTGCTTTGGGGTCAGAAACCCTTGATGATTCCTAGCATGAGGGGAGCCCTTGCAGTCTTTCAGAGTGATTTGTTTCATTTAAAAGTCTTGGATTAGGGTGTGTGTCTGATATATAATAACGTTCTACCAAGTGGCTTCTGGTGAACTCAGCATACGGCGTAGATGGGGGAGCAGACCATATTTTCTGTGGGGACTTGCAGGTGTGGGGCTTTGCAGGTGTGGCACTATACAGAGATTGCTGGCTTCAACGGTTAGGAATTCATTGAATTTCACTTGTTTGAAGAACCTAACTCTGTGCCGTTCCCTCTGGAGCATGACTTCAGCCTGCAGGTCCCTGACCCTGTTAATGGGCTTTTACAGTAGCGTTTCATCAGTGCTGCTGGAAAGCTTGTTCCTAAAGGCTTAACAGTAACATTATCCAGAGCAGTTGGGTTTTATGGAACTACAGAGACTTTATGGAAGTATAGAGATTATAGAGAAGTGTAATTGGGTGAATATGACAGATGGTATCCAATAAGCCAAGTGCTATCTCTTTGCAGGAGTTTTATTTCATATGTTTTTAGACACTTTGTAATGTTCATATGGCACATTACACCCGTTCTTGCCCTTCTGAGTCAGCAGTGCTCTAAAAGATCCCATAACCTGCTTCTCTTGACACAGCAACATACCAGCTTTCTTCACAGCAAGAGTGCATGGAAAAGATCTGAGCGATTTTGAAGATTAGTCTGGTATGGTGGGGTTTTTTTCTTTTCTATCTGGTTTGATCATTTATTGTTTTTGAGTTCCAGTTGGCAAAATGGCAGAAGAAACTCGAGGTGAAAATATCTCCTCTAATTTTCCATTGCTTCTGGTTTAGTGTTATAAATGGGAGTAATATTTTCTTATCCAATTCCTTAGCTTTTTATAATGTGAACTCTTTGTTTCAGGAATTTTCCATGACTATGTACATTCCTTTTGCTTCTGTAAAGGTCCCTAATTTCACACAGAGTTTTTGGGTGCTGCTGTTAGTAATGTATCATCATGAAGCAGCAGAAAGAGAAGATGCAAGGGTGACGCTTTTAAACAGTGTATGGAAGTTTAGTCTTCGTTTGTTTGACCAGCAACATGTCTCACTGCAATTAGTGCTGGGCTGCAGAGATGTGATAGATATGATTTTGGACCTCTGTCCTGGTAAAAAAGTTATTGTCATGGAAAATGTTCCTTTATGAAGCAATGTCAGGAAGGAACAAAAACATTGTCTCATTTGTTAGGCAGAAACAATAGAGCTGCTTTACTGTGCCAGACTTTTTCTTTTAAAAAAATAAATAAAATCAGTGACTACATGCATCTTGCACATTCTACTTGAAAACACTTCTTAATTCTTTTTTCTTGCAGTGGCTTACTGAAATGTGAGCAGTTTGCATGTTCAAAGAGTAAAGGTGAATTACTTGATGTGAAATGTGTTATTTGAATTAAGGCCTTCTGTTTTTACTTGACTTGAAATCAGTCCATGTGGAGTTACAGTAAAAAGTAGCAAGATGATGATTTACAGAATCTTCTGCCTTCATCTCAGAAGTAAATTGTGGAGCTTCACGTAATCATGAAGCTTCATCCTTATAACCTGATTGGTTTTGGGTTTCTCTCTAAATGATTTTTAAGGAATACAGATTATGACGAGCTTAGAATACTAAAATTCTTGCTTATATTTTTGTCTTCATTATGACATGCAGCAGTATAGAAAGCCTGGTTGTTTTTGTGTAAATTTAATGTTGAAACTGTTTGTAAAATAGATTTTGTGTCTTAAAAAGGGGGTATGAAAAGTAATACTTTGACAAAAAGGTGGTTGTTCATTTAATGTATTCCCCTTTAGAAAACAGGAGGTGGGGATATTTGAGTCTATTGTTGTGTTTAAAATTTGAAAATAATGCTATCTAAATTTAATACTTAAGTCTCGGTGGGTCTTGTTCCAGGCTGCTTACATGAATCTTTATAATACATAGCTATAGGTTTGATAAGCTCTAATGGGTGCATTGCTCAAATTGTGTATAGATGGATGGGTTTTCCCTGGATAATTATCTGCAAGGAAATATATACAAGCTCTGATTTGTTAACTGAATTTGGACCAGACTATTACTGCTGACCTGAAGTGCTGTTTACAATATTATATATAGTGTAAAAATGCTTTTTTGTTTTAAATGGGTCAAAACCGTGGCTGAGATGCCAGGTGGATATATGATACTTGATCAAATAGGAGTAAAAAATGAACCTTGCTGGATCTTCAGGATGCTTCAGCATGATCAGCAGCTTGCTAATGTGTATGCATTCTCTTCAATAATTCAATTTGCATTAATTATAAAGTTATATTTCTCTATTAAGACTGACTGAGTTTCATGCTGCTGCTGGGATTTTCTAGCATCACATCAAACATGTAGGCAGAATTGTTCTAACAGCCTTGCTCTCTCTGAGATTATTTCCTGTAGTGGTCCGGCCATGTTACAGCCATAGTTTTTCCATTGTACTGGACCTTTAGTCTCTGACCATCCCAGTTATTTGGGCCACTGAGCAACAAAACCATGGCCATTTCTGAAACTGGGCAGGATAGGCTGGGTCCTCACCATGTGCATAACTCTTCCAGGGGAAAGAGCAACTGATTTTTTTTTTTTTTTTTTTTTTTTTTTCCCAGAGATCAGGAAGCGCAAAGGACTGTGCTTCTACTCCTAGACTTTTGTGTTTTCCAAAGAAAGAAAAGTGTAGGTTCTCTGGATTTCAGCTCTTGGACCCCAGAGCATCTGTCAGAGTGCATGGACTGGCAGATGCTGAGGCAAGATCATCTGCTAAATGTCTCTGCAAGGCTTCACTGAAGTGTGAGAAAAAGGATCAGTGATGGTTACACACTTGCATCTGAGTCTGCTGCAGGTGTTTTTCAAGGTAGCAAGAATAAGGGCCTGATGGAATTGCTACAGAAACAGAGCTTATTTAATTTATGTGTCTATTAAAACCCTTATGTCCCTTAATGGCAAATGTTGGGAGTCACCCAGTCTCAGGAGAGTTCTTTCACTGAAAATCAGGGAATGTGAAATAATGGCTGCTATCAGCAACTCCAAGGTCCGCTAGTCCTGTAGAAAATATTAACAAAGTACACAGCCTCAAACTGGAGTGCTCTGCTGTTATAGAAGAAGAGTATATAGGTTAAATGGATCCTTTTTTTATTTGGACTTGCATAAGAATTATTTAGGTTCAAGAAAGTACGGAATTGCAGCTTTTCAGTGATACTGACATTGAGTAACTGTTAAAATAGACAGAGTTGGTGGTAATGAGGCCTTTTTTACACTCTGAAGGCTTCAGGAGAGTGGTGTGGCTGTCTCGTCAGAGTAAGGCATTGTCAGACAAGTCCAGTAATCTAGAGGGGGAGAGAATTGTTGAAGTAGCTGTATTCTACTGAACCTCGGTATCAGTGAAGAAAGCTGGAGTTCAATTTTAGTTGTTGAATGTTATAGCTTCAATAATGCAAGGCTTGTAGTTAATACATATTTACAAAAGGATTGTGAAAAACTACCCAGAATGTTATAAAATATGAAGTGAGAGAATGAAGGACCTGGAAGTCCCAGACAAGCTTGTCAGCTGGTTTTCAAGGTGTGCTGCTCTTTTGTGTCAGCTTTGATTGCGTATATTCAGAGGCTCTAAAAACAGCATCTTGCAGTAGAAGGGCAAAATGGAGAGGTCTTTCAGTGTCATAGCATCTGTAGTTTTTGGGTGGAGTTTTTTTTTTTTTCTTGGCAGTCTTGTGGTGTGTCTGATAGTTGCTTTGCATTCGTGGAATGCTGCATCAGGGCAAATCACACCCTTCCTCTGACTGGTGTTTGCTGTGGTCCTTAAATTGCCATATTTACTGAGGTAAGGTTGGGCATAAAGGGACCTAAGGGAGCTGTGCTTGTTTACCTGAACCAGAATTTAGCTTTCTGTGGCTTCCCAAGAGGCACAGGTAAGGTTTAGATCCTGATGGAAGACATTTTCCTGACCCCTTGTTCCATGCGGTGTGCTGTGCCAGGATATGGTGTGATGGGAAAGCAGAGGAAGCTAGAGTCATCTGGAGTGCTTAAACACCTTCTCTGTGATAGAGAATTTAGAATTATAGCCAATCTAGCATAATACTGAAAACCATTATATTCACATAAAGATAATTACTGAACTGGTGGTTTATGGGAATGTCTGAGAAGTGTATATATAGCTCATTTAACATATGTGAGGGAGTCAGCATAGTCTGATTTATAAAGCAGAAGATGAGAGGAGAGAAGAGATCAGAGTTTTCTCCTTAGCTTTGCAAATGACTGGTGGAGTGGAGCAATATTGGCTCTTGACCTCTCTGGGTATTACAGCTGTATATGCGTTGCTGCCTCTGCAGTTCTTATGGTCTGTATTAGCATCATTACATAGTTTTGACTTTTTTCAAGCATTGTCTTAAATGAGGAGGATTTGTTCAGGCCATAAAGCCTGAAACTGAGCCATCTTTTACTCAGTTGTTTGGCCAAAGATATCTGTTAGGGTAGTTTTACTTTCTAGCAGTGCAGCTAATATGTATTACAGTTGTAGTGAAGCACTCTTGAAAAAAATCTGGTATTGTATACCATGGAGGAATGTGTGTCTTCTTTTTATAACTTGTTTCTGAAATTTATCAAAGGAAGAATGCTTGCTGTAAAGCAGAACACTTTTGTGAGTGTGAGGGTTTTTTACTTTAATTATTTTGCGGACTATGAGTAATGCATTACCTCTACAAGAGACTGTGTAATTTCATACCTGAGGTTCTTGTACAGCACAGTTTCATTCTGTGGAACATCAGCCTTTTGTAACATATAACCTGAGTATAAATTGTAAAAGGCTGATGCTACCAATAATGCTTAATTATAGGTTTTGATAATGCTGTCATTGGAAAGGTGGCATTCTGCGTGCCTTTATTAGCTGTCCTGTCTAACTCTACTGTGATGTTACTGTCTCCTAAAGAGTATATATTAATACATGGGAAGTAATATTTTTTAATGAAGTTTCCATTGCAGTACGATTTGGTTGTACAGAGGTCAGAATCCAGGTTTGTTTGTCCTGGATTTTTTTCTTCTTTTTGATTGTTAAGAGTGATTATAAAAAGAGGGGCTAATCTTTTATAGAAATGTGTTGTAAGAGAAAATGAATTTTACTTTTAAGAGGCAATTTTTTTTGTTCTATAGCACTATTTAATTATCTGTGTTCAATGTTTAATCATAATGTTCTTACAATAGAAACCTTTGTTCTCCAGAAAAATAGTCAGTAGTTTGATAAAAATACTTCACAAAAATAATTTTCTGATATCGATGCCATTAGTTTTTAACATCTAATTAATGAAAATGATTGAATGTGCAGGAGCTAATCTCCCAACTAGTAACAGCAGAAAGAAATACAGCAGTGTGCAATAGTCTTGCCAGTCTCTAAAAGTTGAAGTGCATGGCAATAAGTGTGACTCTTCAGATAATCAGGAATAAATTCTGGTTTTCTGTGTGCAAAAGATTAGACAGTTTTTCTAACTTAATTTTAAATACTGCTGAGTTGTTAAGCACCCTTACACGCCTCACTTTTAATATGCTTTATATGCAAATTTTCAATCAAACCCCATTGCTGTATACATTGACATTTTGCCTTAGAAGACAGTGGAGAAGAAAAAAAAAGCTGTAGACTGTGGATTTTGCATTTCTTTGTGAACTGGCTGAATATATATTTTTGTTGAAGTTTGTGAGCCAGGTTTTTTAAGTTTTCCAAGGGCTGCATTTAAATTCTCTTGAGCCAACTTTTGCAAGTTAGGGCAGGCAAACTTCCATGGAACATTGTAGAAGTTTTATATGGATAACTTCTGCAAGAGTTTGCTCCAGTGATTGCTGCTAGGTGTTGTTTTGAGTGATAAATGTGTTCCAATTACGTACTCTTTGTCTTTGCAGTGTTCTGGATGATGAGGGGAGCAGCCTGCGTCAGCAGAAGCTTGACAGGCAGGTAAGATTTTGGAGGGGGACCTTCTTGCTCTCTGAAGTCTAGATCTTCAATTAATGAAATCACTGACACTGGTAATTGATAGAAAATTGCATCCTCTGATTAAGGAATGCAAAAGAGAGGTCTGTGGAGGTTACAGCTTACATAGAAGTCTAACTTCCATTAAAATTTTTCTTATGACTGTGGTTTGAGTCATTCTCATTTCCACTGCCTTGGACTTGTTTTAAGCTGACTTACAATGTATTTGTTACCCCTTTGATGGACCAGAAAGGACAAGAGGTTCTGGCAGACATGCCAGCCAACAGAGGTTTACCACAAAGTTTTTACATCTTTTTCTTTTCATTCCATGGATTTAGCCCTTGAGGCTGTAAACTAGTGGCACTACGTGCTATGTTGCATATTTTGCTACTGCACTCCTACATGATTTGTACAAAAAAAGTGATTCTGAATCTCTCCCATGAAATCTCAGGGAATTTTGCCTTCCAAGTTTTAATGGGGTTTGAAGTTTCCGCTTTTCCTTTGATTTTTCTGTGGTCTCCTTTTCACGAAACTTTGTCATGTTTATAGTTAAATCTTGTGAGTTTATTTTATGTTTTCTATACATTTCTTTCACATTGTTTTACCAGCTTGCATGTCTACCAGCATCTCATTTTCAAATTTAAATACTTCCTATTTATGCCATAATCCTGTACTAGATTCTGATCATTTTAAAGTCATGTTGAGGTGTTCCACACAACTGATGGAGCTGAGAGACTTCACTCTCCATTCTTATTCTCCAGTTTTAGTGCATCTCCTTTCTAGAAGCAGAAAATCACTGTGCAGGAGCTGTGAAATAGTAAAGTAATGAATAAGTAAAATTAACAGTTCAGTTCTCTGACGTTGTGGAAGAGGGCTCAAAGAGGGAGGTGCCTATGGTGCCATTGGATGCTGAAGGTTTTAGATTTCAGCAGGTCTAGCTGAGTAATTCAAGTGGTTAATTAAAGTTCATCTTGTGTAGTTGTTAAATTAGGCTCATGTCCAGCATTATCACTTGATTCTAGTTTGCAGATTACCTGCTTTTAATTTACAGAAACTTAAATTGGCATCACTGCCTCATGCCCTCCCATTGCTTCACAGCCAGTGCTCTCACACACTGTTGTTTTCCCAAGGGTTATTTTGAAGCAAGCTCTGACAGCTGGTAGACTGCTCAGGAAGATCTATTTTAATTATTTGCTGTTTTCAGCAGAGAAGGTGTTTTAGCAGTGGGTTGGTAGTGGTTTTTTGGAAAGATTTCCTATAACCTGATATCTCAATATCCCACTTGCCAACTGCTGCTACTGGAAAGCTGGAGAAGGTATATCCGTTGTTTTTCACCATAGGTTCCTACTGTTTGGAGTCCAGTAACAGATACTTTTCTTTGTATTTTCCTCAGCGAGCATTGCTAGAACAGAAGCAGAAAAAAAAGCGCCAGGAGCCATTAATGGTTCAGTCCAATGTGGACAGTCGCACAAGAACACGCAGAATGAAACATTCGGAAGAACAAGCACCATTGGTTGAATCGTATCTTAACAGCAACAGCAGCACCATATATCATGGTATATGAATATGATCTATCGCATGTATATTTACTGCAAGTCATAGTATGATGCTCGCCCGTGTTAAATTTACGCTAATAAGAACAAAGGTTGTTGTTTTGGATTTTTTAGTAAATAATTGATATCCTTCACTTGTGTTTGGGGATAAAAACATCAGAACTCTCAATGCTAGCCTGACAGGAGGGAGTGAGGTAACTAGCTGCTGTGGGGAAGAGAGAGTGGCTTATCCCTTCTGCCACGAATATTGAAGTGCCTTCAGCCTTGGTTCCTACTGAAGTAAAGCGTATGCTGTTCCACTCTATGTATTCCTCCGTACATAATTTTGCTTAAGCCTGACAGTGTTAATGATAAATTTGAAACCTGTTAACTAATTTCAGCTAAGTTTGCACATAATAATTTTAAAGATACTGTATTGCTGCAAGGTTCATTAAAATAGGTGAGTAGGTAGTTAAGAACATTTCAAGCTTGTACAATGTGGTCTACGCTTTCTTATTAAAGATTACAGAATCCAGAAGGGACAGAGACACTTCAGGTATCAAAGCCATAAGGAAAAAATTATAATGCCATTTCTGTATTGTTAGACTTGAAAGAATTTAATCATCAGAAATAAATCATAAGCAAACCAGTTATTTAGTTCTGTGCTCATATGGCCCATGCTTGTTGTCCCCCTAATGAGGGTAGGTGCATACTTTTCCTCAGGAGTTCCTAGAGGGAATATTGTGTCTCCTGTAGATCTCATTCCAGGTTGCTAACACCTCCAAGAGTGATAGAGAACAATAATTTTCAAATTTTGTTTTTCAGATCATTAAGTTGAATTTGATTCATAAGAGATTCGTAAACCTCAGTAGCAAAAGGCTTCCTTCCCTGAGTATTGATGGGTGTGTGGGACAGGAGCTGAAATCTACTGCTACTGGGAGTGCAGTTGGCTGTTTTCAAGTTGGGAATGCTACTAGGTGGCAGAGTACTTAAGGTTTAATGTCTAAAACCTAAGATGCCTTTGTGAATCTACCTCTGGGAAAAAACCCAAACCAACCAGTATCCTACTCTTAAATAAACAAAAACTTAATGCATCATTCAATTTGGATCTCTATCAAGTATACTGCATGTGCTGTAGTTTTTGTCTGCCCTGTCATTTCATTTTCAGGTGGTGGTCACAACTTTCAACAAGGAGATGGCAGGTATCTACTGGACTAACTAATCATGCTGTGAGAAGTGCAGCTTTCAGAGCCTCTACCCCTGGTTTGCAATTGGTGGAATTTTTTGGTGTGGTTACTGCTACAGAATTTATTGTTAGAAACTGGGAATTGAATTGATTAAATGTTAAGGTTTCACTAATAATAGGCCTTTTTTGTCTTGCTTCTGCAAGCAGATATGCTACTGTAATTGATTTCAGGTGGAGAATTATTTTAATTATGTTTTTCTAATAAATTTTAAAAACACTAGTAATATTTCTCTCTCTTTAATGTCTTTTTCCCAGGGTCTGGGAGGAAAATTTTTAAGATGAAACTAAATTTCTTTCCAGTCTGACCTAAGAAATTTGATTTAGCACAGAATTTTAGTTTGTTTTCTTTAATTTTTAATCACAGAAAACAGGAAATGTTGTCTCTTTCCTCTTTCACTCAATAGCTTATCAAAGGTACAGAACTGTTCTAAGAAACAGTATCTCACGGTACAGAGGTGCTGTTGTATACTAAACCTTCTGTCTTGTCAGTTGAACAAGGTTTTAATTTTCACAGATCAGAGAAACAGACATTATTGTCCCATAAATGGTAGCAAGTTTCATATCTGCACTAACTGAGCTAAATGTTGCAACAGTGTGCACCAGGGTGGACTTTCTGATTTAAGAGCACAGTTAATCTCACTTAAGGTAAAAGTGACCTTCCTGTAATATTATACCACAACATTTACAGGAATACTTACTAATTTATTCTCCTTAAATCAGTCTGTTCTAAATTTGTCTCTCAAACCCATTCAATATTTCACAAGGTTTCAGAGAAGCAAAAAAAATATAGTAATGTTTCTTGTATTCAACCTGGAGTTTGTTAATCCCTGGGGACAGCTGTCCTTGTAATAAACTGCACTGTTAGCAAAAGCCAACTTAGGGGTGTTTAATTACCTAGTTAAGTGTTTTATTGCCTTGTAAAATCCTTTGTTAGGAACGTTGCTTTTGAAAATATTATAGGAACTCCAGAAGTGTCCTTTTTTGGTGTGGTCTTCTCTGGGAATGTGCTTAGCGTCTTAGGTTACACTGTTTGCATGGTACGTCGTTAGGTTTTGATGGCCATTTTTAACTATGGTATTCAGATTCAGGGTTGCCACTTTTTTCCCCTTCAATGGAAACATTTGTATGTGGGAGTGTTGGATGCATGAGACAGCTGAGCTGTTTCTAAAGAACTATTCTGCTCTTTTCCGTTCATTTGTTTCTGTTATGGGCATGCTGATCTTAAGTTAAGAATGACTCTTTGATGGGAGTTGTCAGTCTACTGAATGAGCTACACTGCTGGGATGAACATGTTTGTGAAATCAATTCCTGTACTGCAAATGCTACAAAAAGAACATTTCTTTCCACCTATCATCCTCCTCTGCTCTCCTTTTTAGCTTGCACTAATTCTGTGTAGCACAAAAGTACTTGTTGATTTCAACAAATAATTGGATGCCTGTGTGGAGATATCTCTGTGGTACTCTGAGCAAAGTAGGTCAGAGATAACATCTCAGCAATTCTGAGACGTTAGGCTTTCTGTGCTGGGAAATTTTCTTTCATACGCTGCCATAGCTTATTCTGATGCAGTTATCTGTGCTGCAATGGTTCCCTGATGGGCAACTCTACTATGGAATAAAAATTCATTTCATTTCAGAATAATTATCAGAGTGTGGAGTAAAAAGTCAGTCACTTTTGTTCAGGAATAGAACACTGGCCTGGTGAGCTATTTGTAGGTGGGTACAGTGGAAGAGCATATTTCGCCAGTTAAGCTGATCATAAGTTTTTCCATATGAAGGAGCCCTTGGCTGCTTTTGAACCTCTGCAGGGAGTTGCAGGGTGATTGCTGCTAGTCCTCTGGCTGCACATGTATTTTGCTTCATCTAGCTTTGCGCTGAAGGGAAATGCAAATAAATCTCAGATGCAGTAGGATGGAGGGATGTTAATTAAGGGCTGTGACAGCTCAGCTGGGGCAGCTCACAAAGGGGATAATGCAGATGTGGTTAGACCCTAAATTACCTGCCTGCCGTTTCAAGAAATAGGTACCCTTGCATTAACTTCCATGATGTTTGGCTCCAGTTGTTACTAGTACAAATAATGCCTCTCTCTCTTGCAGTACCAAATACAACTTCATCACTATTTCATCGTTATAAATAGTAAAATAAGAACCAATAACAACATTTTGTATTGCTGTTGAGTTTACATTGTATATAAAAGACAACAAAGTCATTTATTCACTGGAATAAATTTAATCCCTCTGTGTAGGAGAGATCACTTAAAAATTGCTTTGTCTTTTCTTTCTTGTGATCTTGTTTTTCGGTGTCGTTCATAAGGATATATTGCTACCTGTTTGTTGAAAGTTTTTATTAAATTTTACTTGCCATTCTGTAATGCCTCACGGTCACATCTGCTGGTTTGTTTTCATGTATCTCTACACCACTTATTTTGTGGAGTTTGAGAAAACCTGAACAAACATTTTAGCCTGATACGACATTGCAGAATACTGCTATGAGTACAGTTCTTTTCAATACGGATTGCAAATACATACTGAGCATTCCTGGAGCCAAGTAGCATGCAGAGATACACTAGTTACTGCAACAATTTAATTACATTCTTTAATTACATTCAATGCAAATGATGAAAGCCCGTTTTTACAGAGAAGAGTAATTTTACTTCTGTAAAAGTGGTGAATTTCCATTGAGGAGTGATTTTTCTTTTCACAGCACTGAGGAAGGCAGAGATTTGAATGAGTGCCAGATATGCTTTCATTAATATTACCATACTTTGTTGCAGCTGTGGCTTTTTTTTTTTTAAGACTTGAAATTAAAAATGTTTTCAATTAGATACTCTCAGAGTAATTTTCATGGCAACTTCCAATTTAGAGATTTAGATTAACCATGTGTAAAAAGGCAAAATTACTTTCTTACTTTCCTTCTTTGACATTTGGCAGCACATCTAGATGTAATGGTTGTGGGGTGCGATGAACAGACTTCTGATGATAAGCCATAGTTCTAGATTGTTAAATTTGACGTGTCATTCTGCTCCTTTACCATGAATGATGAGAGTTTTCTGATGAGTATCAAGCTGTCAACTTTATAAGACGATGTCAGTTAATCATTCATTTAAAAACCATATATTTGCATGTTCATCAAAACAGTGTCTTGCCATCCCTGTTTTCCACTGACCTTGAATGAGAAGGTATTAGTTTATTTTTGAAGATAGCAAGGAATGTTCTGTGCAGAAGACTATTAATACTGAGATCAGGCAGCACTCCAAGTATTGTGTGGGCAAAATACTTAACTTCCAATAAGCATATATTCTGAAATCTCCCTTTCAGCCGCAGTCTCTTCACCTTCATCCTTTAAAGCATCTTTTTGATTTATCAGCAGTCCTTACTGTGCTAGTATTTTTCCAAAATAAACAAACCAACCCAGCAGCAGTGATCAGAGAGCAGCGGGTAGCAAGTGGTTTAGAGGCCTTTTTGTGGTTCTCGGTACTGAAAGATTTGAGATGGAAGCTTAGAGGCAATTGCTCAAAATTGCTTGAAAAGCTCCCTTCTCTTTGCTTTAAAGTTCCACTTAAAGTACCTTTACTTTCAGTTACTCCTTCACAACTAGCCATTATTTTCTGTCCTCGACAATCTGGGTGTCTGGGAGCAGCAGGGGCCGGGAGGTGAGGGTGACCCCAGCACAGGCAGTGCCCTCGCAGACACAGCACCATCCCCCAGGCTTCGGACACGGCGGGCAGAGCCGGCCGCTGCTGCGGGGATGCTCAGCAGTCCCAGGCATGGCATGAACCCACGTCCCAGGGCCCTGCAGTCAGGGCCGAGGGAGATGGGGTCAGGAGACAAGGCCGCAGCGTCCATAGGAGGGGTCCGTCGAGCAGATGAGCTACCTGCGGCGTAGCGGCGGGGCCCTCCCGGGAGACACGGCCCCAAGCAGCCACACCTGCCGCAGAGCCCCGGCCCATGGGCAGGGTACGGGGGGAAGCCCCCAGCGAGGCTGCTCAGGGCAATTAAAGCCTACTTCTGCCCTCAGGGCCCCAGTACACAAAATAATTATGTAATTTCTTACTGTCCTTACTCTTCCCAGCATAGGTTTTTCATGGATAATTTCAGCTTTCTTTATTAGTTGTCTGCTGTCCCAAAGAGTCTCTAATTCATTGCTATTAACTCTCCATTTCACATGCTCGCTTTTCTTTCCCCCTCCCCAGGGTCAGACAGCAGATACGTGAGTGTTAGGAAGAATCTTTTGTTTAATTCTTCCTTTGTTCTTTCTGAAGAAATCTCATAACAATGAGCTTTTAATAATGTCCTTAAGCAGCACCAGGTTCTCATGTACACTTGTTCCTTTTTTCTCAGCCTGTTCACATTCACTTACAAGTATTTTCACCTTTGCAAAATCAGCCTGGTCAACACATCAGTGTTAGATACATAAACTGCAAGGAGCCACAGGCAATTTATGGGCAATGTAAGTTCTGGGAATCTGGAATCTGACTGTAAATTACTAGTTGCAGGGGTAATGCCTTTGATTATAAGCATTTTGAAGCAGAAATCAAATCTTTGCATGCGATTAAATAGTAACTAATATACCAGAGTTCTTGCCCTAATTCAGGCCCATTTATTTAACTAATTTTATTGTCTATATAAAACTAATAAAAATATTTCATTGCATTGTAAAATATAGTGGGTTTGCCCATCTTCAGAATAGTTCTGGTAGAAGCCAGTGTCTTTTAGATTATTGAACTGGTTTACAGAATCTACATTGATTAAATAAAGTTATAATGAATGACAGCCCAAATAAGCAGCAAGATTCAGTAGGGCTAGAACTTTACAAAGTAAAATAGCAAGCCATTCTTACAGTGAAACACAAGAGCATCTCAGGCAACAGTAAGAAAAGGACAACCACTTTGCATTGATTAGTTAAGGTACATCCTGACTGAACTGTAGTTTATCTTTCTTTGCACGGTACTCATTCTGGGTTTTACTGTTGAGAGGATGTTGGTGAATAGAATGAATATTTGCCTTACAGTTGAGCCAATGAATTGCCTCACACACCACATCGTCTGGTTCAGCCTCTTTCTACTTAAGGTACTATGTTAATAGACTATTTGCTTGTTGTTCCTCTTCTTTACAGCTCAGATCCTGAATTAATATTTCAATCTGTGCTCTTTTCTGTCTCCTCAAAAGTATTTTTTCTAATATTGTATTGAGGTTAGTAGTCAGTTCTTGATTTAATGAACATGGATGAATAACTCTAAAATTAAAATCATGTCATTGTTTTATTTGAAAGCTTGCCATTTATCTCAAAATTATTTCTTACAATTTATGAGTCCAAATGAGAATGAAACACCGTATCTGAGAGTCCAGCATTATTTGCTGTTTGGAATTCTGTCTGACCACAACACATGCTCCTCCATTTTTGTCTTGTCTAAACGCAAATTCTAGTACAAACAAATTCTAATAGAAAAGGAAAATCTGTGGGGTTTTTTTAAGCAAAACTTTTAATAATTTGGGGTGGGGCATATGCAGTATTGGGCTAGATTTTCAAATGTAGTCTATTGTTTAAGACAACTATCAATAGGGATTTTTAAAGTTACCTAAATTTCGTTTTTGTACTGAAATGAATACATTTTTGAGTGACAGTCTTTGAAACTCCATCCTTGTATAGTTGCATTTAAGGTTCTTTATTTATCCTGTGGTACTGCCTACCATTGTGTTTAACTTTTTAACATCCAGCTAAGGACATAATCATATTGTCTTATCAGTGAGTAGGGAGACCAGTTTATCTCATTTTCTTTATTCAGGTTTTCTTGCAGGGAGCTGTAAATTGTTTTATGGGGCTATCTAGAGCCTGTGGAGAATGCTGGTTAGAGTTTGCCTCAAGGTTCCCATCGTGCTGAGAAGGGAAATTCTTGTCAGATCATTACTTAGTGATCCAAAGATGTAGTAAAGGGCAGAGGGGAAGACATTTGATCCCTTGACAACATGATTGGGTATAAGCATTGCTTCTACGAATTGCTTCATCTCCACAAAGACAGACTAGAAGGAGTGCTGGTTTGAGAAGTTCAAAGCTCCACATGCTAATGACCAGCTGCAGAGTGAGTAGGGAGGGCATTAGAAATGGCCATTCTCACAACTCTCCGTGGCAGGAGAAAGCACTGGAAATGGAAAACAGAATTTTTTACTTTGCTCCACATCTAAATATGTTGGACCCACTGAGCAAGGCAGGTCCACAGACCTCTCCCTGTATGTCAGCAGGCTTCAGAAGACAGCCCACTGCCCACTCCTCTTCATGGATCAAAGTGTTGGCTGGCCCTGTTGACACGAACTGTTATGCATAAACTTCACTGCATAATATTCACTTCCTACCACGCTGCAGTGGGCAGCACGTACACGTGAGGTGTTTGAGGAGGTCAGTGCTTACGGGCAGGGGAGACCATTGCTTACCCTGTGCTTAAAGGCAAGTATGTAGCCAGTCCCCTGGAACTCAGCACTGTCCTGAACTGAATTTGTACAGTCAGTAGCAAACCTACACAATTTCTTTGGTATCTGCAGTCACAAGAGAAAAAATTAGAGCAGATGAACCTTAGCTGAGGTCTGCTATTTGCCAAACAGTTAATAGCTAAGAATAAGATGGTATTGTTGTGGAGATGGTATTTTGGGATTAGATTTGGATTTATTTTAGAGGTAGTGCTTTAAATGTAATGGTAAAGCTCAGAAAATCATCCTTTAGAAACAGGAAATTCTGTGCCAATTCCTTTCATGAACCCAGCTGCAGTATCTGCACATTTATGGTTTAAATCTTATTTTGCAGCCTCCATCACTTATGTCTGAAAGTCCCGTTTGCCACAGACAGCAGTGATGGTATATGCTCAAAATGGCTACTGGACTGCAATCTCATGCTCTGCCTTATAGAGTAAAGCGTTGGAAGTATCTCCTTTGTCTTTTGGCGCTCCATGACCGTACTTATAATCAGATACCTGTTGCTGAAAGTTATGAGACAAAAGTAATTACAAAAGCTTCAGGCTTTTACTTGTTAAATCAAAGATGGCTGACAAGACAGTGAAGATAAGTCTTTAACTTTTCAATTGACAATGTCAAAATGTTTCATCCTTTGATGATTAATCATTGCTTTGGACCAAGTAAATGATGCTTCATCGGAGTGAATGAATATGACCATATTTAAAACGATTTAGAGAACTGTCAGGTTATTTAATATAGGTCATTTTAAAGTACTGAATTTAATTATAACATGAATTATCATCTTTAAAACAAGTAAAAGAACACATCCTAGTTTTTAGAGAGATGAGCTACAAATATAGGATAGATTGCTGGGTTGTCAAATCACACCTATTTAAAGACTGTGGAGTGGGGACTCTTTGGTTCCCTGCTTAGTCTGAGGCTGCCATGCCCATGGAAGTAGGACCCAGGGTACTGCCTTTTATGTGCCATTTTCCCTGGTGTCCTGTGCACTCCTTTGATTATGTCATTCATTTCCAGCGCTCCTTTACATTCAGTAAAGAGACTGCAATCTTGTGATTAATGTATAATAAAGACAGGAATGAGGAGTGGGCAGTGACAAGCTGTTTCTTTGGGCTTTTAGTCACTCCTCTGCTAATTTAAGGTATATTCTCTATAAAACTTGAACTCTTCCTCTGCATAATGAGAAAAGGAGCATGTGTTTATTGAGTGCCTCAGATGCTCACTGGATTGTGAATGTAATGCTGTTCATAACAGATTGCCGTGCTGGGAAGGGTAGCTGTGGGCTTGTAAGCTACAGTCTACACAGACATGTCTAAATCCGTTTCATCTTACTCCTCTGAGAATCTCCTTGATGTTTCTATTGCTATTCATGAGCATGAAGAATTTGGTGAACAGGAAAGTTGCCTCACAGACCAGAAGCCTAGGGAGAATTTCCCCCTTCAAAGAGAGGTTACCTGCAGTCCATACATCATTGAGCGTCATTTGGTCTTTTGGGAGTTTATGAAGTTTGTTGGGGTATTTTTAAAGTAATTTTATGGTAAACCAGTTCTTTCCAGTAAGATTCCTTAGTGGACTTTTTTTATCCTTTTAAAGAAAGCACTTTCATTTTGGGAAAAAGGGATGGTGGGAGGCCCCAGGTGCCAGGGTGATACTCCTCTGAGATGAACCACAGTCACATGAAGCCTGTGGAGCTTAGCAATTAACAGTGACCAGCAACTGGCACCAAAATCTCTTAGTGCCCACCTACAGGTTGTTTTGTTTGGGGTTTAAAGTTTGATGATTACTTTAGTATTTCACGAAGGTAGTTGCTTTTGTGCCTTTGTAAACTCAGTATTATTTCACTTCAAGGCTTGGCCTGGCCAGAAGAAAGACTGTGTGTGCTGCTTCCACAGATTCAAATATTGACCTCAAAGTGTGTCATGGTTTTAGATAACAACCAGCATTGCATATGCTGACATTCACAGTTCATGCCATGCATATTATGTTGAGACTTCTAAGGAAATAATCAGTGTATGTTACAAAGTAGGAGGAGTTTTTCATTTCAGCTTGGATATAGCTTCACCATAAAATGCATGGCCGTTCTACTCATCATACTGTGATATATGCAGTTGTGCAAGATGTGTTTTGAAAATAACCTTCCAATGATTCCCTGTTTACGGGGTTAGGATGTAGCTTTAAGCACAGGCACTAGAAAGTCTAAATAAAATTCTTCTGCCTTCACGCTGCCACTCTTGATGATCAGTCTGGCAGAGCTTTATTACTATGAGGAAAAGTGCTTCCTACAATAGCACGGCAACACATTAATATTCTGATGTCATTCTTTGGCATGAAAGTTAGGAGCTGATATATTACTGGAAGGAGGAAGAAAGTTAGAAAATGCACGCCAGCTACCTTAACACTTTTAGGTTTTTACTGTAGCTTTGCAAAGTCTGGTTTATTTGACTCCCCTCTGCATGAATTGTCTGAAATACCAAGCAAACTCTGCTATGTCTGCTTACTCTTTTATGTCTTCACAGAGTTCTCAATTCATTCTCTCTTGTCTCTCTCTGTTTCTCTCTTCTGTCTCTCTGTTTTTCTTTTTGGTGGGGTACCCTGAATCTCTCAAGCAGTGCAGGAGGCCGAACAGGAAGATGTAAAGGTGATAGTGGATGCCCAAGCTCCGAAACCAACTAAAAAAACCAAGGCAGCAGCTGCGAGCTGTCAGACTGGCAGCACCAAAAAGGAGAAAAAAGGGAAACACAAAGGTTTGCTGCATGTGGCTAAATGTCAGATGTTGAGTTGACTGCAAAATACTTCTTTTTAGTTTTTGTTGTTTTTTTTTTTTTAAATTTCGTTGAATTTCTGAAAATTGCTGGAAAGTCATTTCTTGAAATTTTTGTGAGATTGGAAAATGTGAGTGACTTGGTGTTGTCTCAGCATGTACAACCTGGGAGTGAAGGAGGGCTAAAATTTGTAAACCGAGGCTTTTCCAAAGGCGAGTGTTCGTTCAGATTACAGAGGAGGAAAAAAAGTACCGATGGAAAGATGCTGGTGTTTTCCTGCAGTGTTAAGGAAATGAGAACCATCTTACACCAGTGTGTTGTTTTAGATTACCTGCATGTAATGTAATTTGGAGAAACACCCTTAAATTACACACGTTTCTGTCCAGACTCTTACTGAGGTTTAAACTATACAAATTAGAGGTTAAGTGGGCCTTTTGAAAATCAATTCAGCAAAACGAAGATAACATCCTCAAAATGGGTTCTTCAGGTTGCTACTTCAGCATTACTCTATCCCACCTGATTGACATATGGGAGGTGTTTGTATGAAAAATTTTCTGCAATGACTTTGGTAAGGTTGGGTAGAAAAAAAAAATGCACTATTGATAATGACAAAAGGGTAGGTAGAAATGACATTGCCATATTAGATTTACTATTTGAGCTACATAGACTAGATGGAAGAAGTTACATGCTACTTTAGAGGTATTCAAATTCTATATACGTATGCCCATTCACAAAAAGAGAGAGGTTTTTGTACCACATACAGTTTCTTTTTATTTGATGACAAATGACTAAGGAAATTAATAAATACCTTTCAAATAATTTGCAGTTCGTGGATAAGGCCACTGTAACACTATGCTGCCTGGAATGTCCGGTATTCCTTTGCTGTGTATGTCCAACAGTCTCTCCATTATTGCCTAGCTAAGAAAATAGTGTATATCCTTGATAAGCGTATTTAAAGATAGCAGTGACTAGTAAGGGTAGTTACTGAGGTCAGAGTATTGGGGTTTATCTATAGGGTTTTTGCAGGACTTTGAGCCTACCTTATCAAAATCCTTTACACACACTTGACATATTGCAGCTTAATTCTTGAGATCTGAATCTACAGTGTCTCTGTCCATAGTCCCTCTGACCGCAAAGGAAGCCCTAGATTAGACAGGCTTTAGAGTCTGGCCCTGAGGTAAAGACTTTATTCGTGTTTTTGAAAAAAATACAGTGTGTGTCAATACCTAGGCTTAAAATAATAAGTAAAAGGCAAATGTGAAATTAACTGAATGTAAAAATTGTTGGCAAAATAAGTGAACAGAAAGCTGATGTTTCCCAATTTAATGTAAAAAGTAATGCCACTCCAGCATAGTAATACAGATGCCAAATTTTATTTTGAAGTACATCTTGCTGAAGAGTCAAAATTCTTTTACTAGTTTAGAAGAAAACCTGTCTTAGGCTGTAAGTGAACATTGTGCAAGCTAATAGTTAAATCATGGTTGCTGCATAAGCTTGAGGCTCTGTTTCATCTCATATAATGCCTGTTTTGCCTTTGTGGGGTGTCTATGACTGTCCTATGTCCAGAACTTAAAATACTGTGCTGCTCAGTTACACTAGGTTTGATTCGACAAATTTGCATTGTATAACCCCAACGTGTGTATACACTCACATGTTTTCTAGGCAGTTTTCTGACGAGCTTTAGGCTAAAATATTCCATGAACAAAATCCTAGCGGCAGGCTAGCGAGGCGCAGAGCAAGAACCAGTAATCCCATGAGTGTGTGATTTCCAGGGCAGCTCTGCAGGCGCTGGTCCCGCGTGTGCTGGAGCTGCCTTTGCTGGGGAGCGCTCTCTGAACTGACCTGCTACATGTAGGCAAGTCAGTCCAGGAGCAGCCTGTGCTCACTGTGAAGGAGTTGTGCAGTTTTTTATTATCTCACAGCAGGTAGCACCTAGTATTTTTCTCATATGCCAATGTTTTTATTAATTTTCTGAAAAATTCCCCAAACAGGCAAATGTTGGCATATTTTAATAGAAGCAAGTTGTGTCAGTAAAAGTAATGTCACTTCATGTAGACTGAGAACTTTTACATGCTGATACTTCTCTGTGTGTTGGAAACTAATATTGTTAGCTATAGAAACCTCTGCTTCTGTTGCAATTCTTACTGCTCATCCTGCTATGCTATGCATGGTCTTCCTGCCCTTCAGCATTCGCCTATCAGTCGCATCTTATGTATATTTCCATAGAGTGCAGGTGTTACTCATTAATTATACTAAAGAAAATTTTGAGTATCTCCTCTCCTGAAGTTTATGTTGATGAGTAGTAACAAATTTCAAGTAACAAATATCCCTGTCAGTTAAAGTATGTTCAGAGCACACATGTAGCACCTTCTCTTCCAGCCCATCTACTTTTTCTGCACACTGGTATTTAACTATTCATTCACGTATAATTTAACCATTGGAATCATATCTAGTTTACCTTTGATAGTGCTGTAAACTTGGAGTATTTGCAGGGAATTATAACTGGAAATCCTGTCCTGCATCCTTATTGAAGCTGCAAATTATTTTGTTATTGGATGAAAAAGTAAAACCAAATGCAACTTTAAAATTACAGAGGGATTTTACTGATCAATCCACTACAGACATAGCTAATTTGTATTACTTAGGAATAAAGAAAATGTAAGTGCTAGCAGAATCCTGTAGTGGAACTTGTATGAATTAAGACTCTCACTTACTTTTACGACTAAGTGTGAGTCTTAAGAAAAGATTTTATAATATTGAATGGCTTTGCTAATAACTTCATATCTAACTAATGAACATGGATGAAGGTTAAGGGGTTTTATACCATTTTGTGGCACAAGAGATTTTGTTGGAGGAAGTTCTTTCATAATTAGAACAAATTTTGTAAGTTTTAGGTTCTACTTTTAGCTTTGCAATTACAAAATTCAATTCAGGTTTTGTCTCCACTCTGACTGTAACCTTTGTATGTCCTGTAAACGAGCAGGATGAATGCTGTGGGGTGAATGCACTTTACATGCTAAAATAGCATTTTAAAGGTTTGTGTTACTATTTAGCTATAGTGAGCATTACCTTTCTACACATAGCCAAGTTCTTCTGCTTTAAGAAAAAAGAACCTTTAGACCAGATCCTATGAATAATAAGCTAATTCAGAGCAAAAATCATTGAATTATACATGAATAGTTCTTGAAGCTGTAGTGTAATGATTGTACTCTGGTCTTAGATGTGCAATGCTTTTTTAAGTGGCTCAAAGAATGATGAAACAATGATCAGAATAATGTTATAAAGACAAACACGAGGGAAATATTAGGTTTAATGAGGTTACGCTGACATAAGGCAAGAAAAGGAATGTGGCTAATTGCTCATGTAGAGCTGATTGTGCCTCTCAAGTTAGGGATCAGTGCGTTTTGTAATTCTGTGATGGGTAGTACAGTATTCAGCAATTTTTTCTAAATCTGTGATTATTACTGGTATTTAATTCTTAATGGCGGTATCCAGTATACACTGCCCGTTTTTAGAAAGAAACACATTTTTTGGGACAGAACCTGCAAATGCAGTAAATTGATTACATTTTGCAGTAGCTTAGCTCACTAAACTGGTATTTCTGAAAGCTTTGGTCTCCCAGTTTATTGTTTGACGTAATATTCAGTATTGGAAAAAAACCCAAAATGTAACTAATGAAGATGTAAAATGTTTGTCTTTCCAGTGGAGGTAGTGGATCAAATTCTGGTTTGATTTGTGATGCTAGTAAGAGGTGATCAAGGATATTGGTGAACCTGGTGTACAGTATTGCTAGGTGGTTCAACAGAAAAATAATGCAAACAAGTGAAAATAGTTGCAGCAGGAACCTATGAAAAGTATGCACCCTGCACAGTATTACAAATACAAAACCACAGCATCATTGGATATCAAATACCTTGATGAGTCTTTAAAAATTGAGATTCCTGAAAGTGTTACAGGTACATAGTGGTGTGGGGGTTTTTGTTTGGTTGAGGTTTTTTCCTTTTATGAAGAAATTAATAAATACACAGGATAAAGTGCTTTTTTGGCTATCTGCAATGAATGGGGTAAAAACAAATCAGGAAGATAAAATGGAACCTTTAAAAAAATCTGAGAAAACCATGCAAAGACGGGAGTTAATTCAAAGTGAAATCTGATATGAAAATTCAGGAAGCATTCTGTGAAAAGTTGTTCTTGCTTGTTTGTTTTTGTTTTTTTTTTTCCCCAGCACTCTTGCACTTAGAGCATGTGAGTACATTCTAGGAAAAACCTGCTCTGAACTGCTCTGGTTCACTCGCTGCCATGGGCAATACAAAAGAAGACTGTTGGCACTGAAATCAGGAATCTGGATGTGTTTAAAATGTTCAAATAAGCAGCACCTTCCCAGCAATTTTTCTTTCATGTTGTATATTAAATGCGTATAGTATGTTGGGTATTCCCTGCTGTCTTTATGAGAGTCAGAAAGCAAATGAGCTGCTGTGACACACAGCACTTTTTCTGCCAGGAGGACTATCTCATGTTTTGATTTGGTTTGCTGCTTCCGTGTTTCTTTTCTCTCTTTCGCGCCTGTCTGTCTGTTTTGATTTGTGCATCCTGTCCCATTTTTACATGTAACAAGCAACTACATTAACGTTGGCTGACTAAGAAAGCAACAGCATTTGTTGGGTAAGAAGTACCATTTCTCACTATAACACTCCCTTTCTGATGGGGGAAGGGAAGTTCACGTAGAGAAGATTTACCTCAGGTTCCCTGTGCGTTAAAGAGAAAGGGTAGGAGGAAAAATAAGTGAGTTTCCACCAAGAAAAGTCCTGTTGTTCCTAGATCTGACAACTCTTTCAGACTGTGCTTTGGCAATGCATGAACTTGATTGTGAAGAAGTCATTTTAGCCTCAGGATAGAAATTTATGAAAGTACAGTTCCTGCTACAGTTTTCTAGATTTCATCAAAGTGAATTAGAGCTTGATTCTCAAGCACTTGCTTTTAGTGACCTCATACGGTGTTAGCCATAGTCCTCCTTTTGATGGAACGTTGGACTAAATCACCTCCAGAGGTCCTTTACTAAAAAAAATGTCTATTTTCCCTTTTTCCCTATAAACAAATCCCCTTGTGGTTTTGTAGTTGCTTGAACCCATATCAGTGGATGTGCAGCCTCTATGAGAACAGGCTCACAAAATGGGAAATGGCTTACAAAATATTGACAGCTACAGTATACTTAAGGTTATTCAGTCCTAAAAAATAGACCCCAAAATGCTTTTTCCCCTTTAAATATCCAACTTTTTCAGTAAATTCCTTTTGCAGATCATTTTGCCAAAGAGTGATATATATAGAGTGATATATATATATATGTGTGTTTTTTTTTTTTTTTTAAAGCAATGGAGTTCTAAATTTCTGGAAGATGTAATTTCATGATATTTCATTCTAGCCATTTTATTAGAGCTTCCTATGAAATCGTTCTGAGAAAGAAGCTTTTTCACTTACTGGTTTATGCAATACTACTTTCTTGTACCACTGTAAACATTCTACTCAGTGGTCACACTTCTTCATAAATGCAGATTTAAAAAAATACAATCAAATGTTGTTCGGTCTTTTTAATTTGAAATGTAGATCACTTGAGGCAATAAAAGCTGAAGCAGGGTTTGCTTTAAGCCAAGTTCTTTAAAGGATGGAAACTTTGTTTGTTCTGGTGTCAATCTAATAAGAACAGATTCCTCTGAGGACAAACTCCCTGTCTTTCATCTTGGAGTAGGCCAGCCGGCCTTTGAAGGGTTATGCTACCATCCCTAGGTTGGAGGAAGAGCTGCTCTGCAGTGTTCCTGAAGAGCAATTGCAATTGCAGCATTGCTGCTGGCCGCAGCCTTGAGTGTTATCCACGTGGATGTGACTTCCATGTCAGACCAGTGGTTTATCTAACCTGGTATCCTGCCTTTGAAGGCACATTTAAAAAAAAAAAAATAATTTTTTTTTAGTGTCCTGCATTTGCTGTCAGCATGTTTGTAGAGGATGGACATACTTGTAGAACCCTTGTTGTATGTAATTGAGGTCAGAAAATGTGGCTTGAGATTTTTCTCTTCCAGACACGAGCCTGACCTCATTCAGCTCTTCAGATCTGATATGCAGAGGGCTTAAGCATATTCTTAAAACATAGTCTGTGAGCAATATGCCTGACTTCATATTTTCTGTCTTAAATGCTTTATAAAATGAGAACAAGAGTTTTTATATCCTGCAGTTTTTAATTTGTAAAGTAGGGACAGAAATACTTGTTATCTATGCTATGTTCCTCTCTCAATATGTAATCTCGTTTGCCGTTCAGTCACTGAGCTCAATTAGTTCTCTCTGTTGTATGATACTTTTCTTTTTAGTTTTTTTTCTTAGTTTGCAAATGCCCTCTTATAACAGTTATTTTCAAATAATTTATAAATCTGTCTTTTCATGGTGTTCTATGTGCAGTAAGGACTCTCTGTAAATAATCAGTTTATCATTCCTTCCTGTACTTACAAGTTCATGTAGAAGAACCAAGAGGAAATAACATTTGCTGAAAATCTTTTCACAGCAAAATGTTTGCCTGTATAAAGACATGCAGAAAGGAACGTGATGTGTATAAATACAATTAGATTATTTTCCTGCAAGATCCAATTACTGAAGATTCATGTAGTATATAGTCAAATACTTAAGTAATGTTTTCGAGAGTTGACTCACCATGCTTCTGCCTGTAATTTGCTGCTGGGCAGTTTAATCTGTAACCAATTGTTTCAAGACTACCATTGTGCATTGTACACTATTGTCAGATAGCAAAATCTTTCCCTGTGTTCATCGGTAAGTGGTGGCCACTTATGTCAGATGCTTCTCTGAACATATATAGCTGCCTCCCTGGTCATACATAGTTTGGTAGGACATAGTCCTTTCCTCCCATGTGACCTCCTCCCCCCACCCCTCCACCCACTAAAAATTTTAATTACTCTTGAGCATCTCTTGAGCAAGAAAATAATCAAAATTGTGGTTCCGGCCTATCCTCTTCAATTTTTTTTATTCTGCTGTATATTATAGTGTCATTAGACTGTAATGACTTTGAGAATTCCTCTGATGGGGAGTCTAGAAATGCTTAATTTCTGTCCAGTTTCACTTGGACCTATTCTGCTACAGATTCTGGGTTTAGACAGGACTACTCAACAGACTGATCTAAGCCTTGTGTTCAGCGTGACTATACCCTTAGTTTCCCACTAGAAAATAGGGTTAGGAAGTGTATTTCTTTTCTGAAATATCATTTTGAAGGTTGTGAAGCTGAAATAAAAATGCGTGAGGCTCAAATGGATACCCAGAACTGCACTTTCAGTGCTCTACTAGTGCTATTGTGGGGGAAAAGAACCTCACCCCAAAACCTCCAGATCTGTAGGGCCAAGGAGGAGCAATATACTTCAGGATCTATAGCCTCCATCCCATGTAGTCTGTACTTAGTTTGGCAGAAAGAAATTTGATAACTACATCTAGTGGAACTGAGATGGCTCATCTATATTCATTTTAGCGTTTATCTATGGGACGTATCAAAATGTTTGGAAACTGTTCAGCAGAAAGCAGCTGGGGATATAGGATAGAGAAATGTATGCCTCCCATAAAAAGATTTCCTTTAATTGCTGGATTGAAACAATAAAACAAGGTCTCAACTTCATATCCTTGAAATGTCATTACTAAATCCAGTGAGACAGGATGGATTTTGGGTTGTTGGTCCATCCGTTAGAAGCTGAAGTTTCAAACAGGCATAATGTGGTATCTTAAAATGCATGGAAGTTTAGATTTGTTTCACACGTCATAAAGATTTAGCAAAATTTTGCCACTTTATTCTTCTCCCAAGGCTTTTGGTAACAGTTTTCATCTTTATTTTTCCCATACCCTTTTCTCTCCCCTCATTCCAGACCTGGATCTTGTGATTTTTTTTTTTTTTTTGTGTGTAGATAGCTAATATTTTGTGTGTTTAAAGCAAAAGAAAAAAAAAATCCTATCTAAAAATCCCATACCTGAGATCAAGTTAAATGCATATCAATCTAATGTATTTTGAATTTTTTAGAATTTAGATTAATTCTGGTTATAAAAACATTCTACATGGTAGTTCAGATTACCAGCTTTTAAGAGCATGGTACTGTCTATTTATAAATATTGCCTGGGAGATTTTAGTGCTCACAGAATACAGGCATTGATAAATAGTAGTTTATAGGATGGAAATGCTAGTGAATGCCAGTTCTCTTGCATTTTTTTCATTATCTCTGTTTTCATTTCTGGGTTTCATCTGAGACATGACCACGTCAGAGTTTACCAGAAGGCCTTTACTGAAGGGACTGGTATTCTGGGGGTTGTTTCAGTCTTCCTCTTTCCTCCCTTCCCTCCTTCACACTTGCCTCTCAAAAATTCCCTTTTCTTCTTAGCAGGTATTCAAAGACATCTCTATAAGTTTTTTTTTTTCTACCTGAGTTTTGAAAGAAGCTATAGAAAATGCTGACCATAGCAATAGAGACTTTTTTTTTTTCTTTTTTTTTTTTTGGCACAGCCTGCTCAGCTTCTTTGCCTCTTTTGACCCTGTCCTTAAACTGGGAAACTTACAACTATAGGGATGAGTGATTTGTTCTATCGCACGGTGAGCCATCCTTCCAGTAAGTGTGTGGAAAGGAGTCTGCGAGGCAAAGAAGGTGAGAATATAGGGAGAGATCCACCTTGAGTATCATGATTACACAAGCTTGGAAGTGTTTTCTGACATTAGGTAGGTGATGGTAAAGCTGCCTTTTGAACAATGACTTACAAAGATACACTTATATGATACAGAAAAAAGAAATGTGTATATATGCTTGCATTCAATATCATTTTACACATGCATATATAGCTACAAAGATGTGTGCACACACACAAATATTGAATAGTTAATGCTGCATTTGCCATGAACCATCTACAGTATTCTAGTGCAGTGAAGGTTTGTTGTGTTTTTTTTTTTTTCTCTGTCTGACTACATCTTCCATTTGCTTAAATGGGGTCACCAGTGGAACCATTCATAATGCTTAATAACACACTCCACCAGTGATGCACTCTTCAGAATACTGAAATTGATTTTTCTTCTCTAAAAGTGTGACCTGCCAGTGTAGCCTTTGTCCTAATGCCTAATAATACGTGATGTCCCTGACAGCACGGGATGTGTGCGCAGATGTTCTGCAGACATCAGAAAAAAGCAGCCTCAGTGCAACGTCTAATGCTGTCGAAGGCATTTCATTTGCTGCAGATCAATGTCTGCTTTGAAGGACAATAATTAAGGTGTTTTGTTTCTTTTGAAATGGGTTCTCAAAATCAGGTTTGTATTGTCCAAAGCTTAATAAGGGGCTAGAGAGATACGCATGAGGTCTGGGCATCTTGTTAAACTCATGGATGCTTAACAGTTTTGAAATTCAGAGTATTAAGGTAAGAACCTAACTTTAGGCAGCCACTTTATTGACAGTGGTTAATATGGTTACAGCTGTTAAAAATACCACAACGGATCTGAGCAGCTACTTGTCTGTAGTACTTAGCCTGAGATAACTTTTAAGAAAAATGCTATTCTGTTCACTGCCATATTATACCTGCAACATAGGAAATTATACAGTTCATTCTGCATCACACAGAGCTTCTGTCTGAAATTGTCATTCTACCAAGGTGAGAGAAACATTTCCATGGACTTTATATAGTCCTTCAAGGTTGGATGGACAGATTGTTTATTTGTTGTTTGTTGTTGTTGTTAGTTTTACTGTAAATAAATCAGAATTTACAGGGTTGGTGCAGAAGTTGCCAGATAAGGGTCTGTGTGGGGCAGATGAGTCAGTAATTCCTTGTGGTCTTGAACTCTGTGAATTTAGTATTTCTGCAATGTCAGACTGCATCTTGTTAGGTAGTTGCACAGCCAGTGCTGTTCCTGAGGGTGTGGACCACTCTCTTTTCCACTTACGGCTCCTATCGCAGTGGCAGTGACAGCAAGTGTGGGCAAAGCACAGTTAAGCATGCTAAATGTATAATCCAGTTGTCTTTTAATGCAAGATGACAGCTGCTGACAAAGCAGGTTGAAATAGTATTCTGGGAGACTTCTGCTACAGATCAGTCTGAAAAAATCCCAATCCCTACAGCTCCTTCCTACAGGGTTTGTTCAGCTCTGTTTGGGGTGAGAAGCACCATATTCGTTTACTGAACTAGCTCTTTGTAATGCTCACTAATTCTCCACAATGTTGCTTTCTTATTAACAAAAATTTCAGAACAGCAACATTTTACAGGCTTATGTTGTTTACAGTATCTGTACATGATAATATTACCATTTTTATTGGTGCAAAAGTGCATTTATCTATATAATAATATATACCATCACTAAGTCTTAACTAAAAGCTGGAGTACATTTGCAATCTGATGTTTTAACTTGCTGTCCTGAAGAAAAAAAATGAAGTTAGCCTATGATAAGAACACACCCCACCCCATATTTTCATTTTTCTGTCTTCAGAGGCAATTTATAGCCCTAAGGGGGTAAATAGTTTCTTTCTGGCTGTCATCAGAAGCCACAAAATCACAGCGTGGCTGAGGCTGGAAGGCGCCCCTGGGGACTGTCTAGTCCCACGCCCCTGCTCAGAGCAGGTTGCCCAGGACTGTGCCTGACTGGGATTTGAGCATCTTGGAGGATGGAAGTTCCAGGGAATTATTATCTCTGTTATAGTTTCACTCTGAACTGTATAGGACTAACTCAGTAGGCATATTTAGGCATGTTAGTGTGCTGCTCTTCCTGTTGCATGCACTGCTGGATCTACTTGTGAATTTTCCAGATTTCTGAACTTTGAAGCATCATTTCATAATAGCAGTGTTGTTTATTAGGGGATATGGCATAATCTGGGACTCGGGTTTATCTGTTCCTGGACCAGTTGCGTGTCCTTATGAAAGCTGCATCTCTTTTCTTTGTTGGTCCTCTCCAGTCAATTTCTCTTCTGTTTAGTTTTCAGTGTTTCTGGTGCATGGATGGGTGTGCTTTGGGGGCGAGGAGGGCAACAGTGAAACCCTGATCGTCTCTTGGAGATTCTCTAGTTCAGTGTGTGGGAAGTAAGATGTTTGCCTTAGAGGCTACTTTAGTCTTGTTTAGGTCTAGAAATATTATTGAATGTGAACCTCTGATCTCTGATTCTTAGAAAAGATGCTTTTTGTGAGTGAGCAGTTCTCTTTTCAGTAACTTCTTGACACAAAGACAACTAAGGCTTTTGCTGTTCTCTGACAGGGATTGATGGCCCAGCTGCTTTTCAAGATGATGTTCAGAAGATAGGAAGTCAAGTGCAGATTCTCACTGTTGGACAGTCTAGCCATGATGAAGATGATGGAGAGAAAATGGCTAGTGGCCAACAACAGCAAAGCAAACAAGATCTTAGAACAGCAATGCAGAAAAAAGGTAAGTAGCCAAAGCTGCCTTCATGTTCTCATTGCTTGCTTGATGTACATTGACTCCTTTTCCTATTCTTACTCTCAGCCCTAGCCTAAGCAGAGGTTATTACTCTGTGTTTCTTCTCCTCAGAGCCTGTTAGGCTCTATTTTATTATCTCAAAAGAAAAATAATGAAGTTCTCTCTTGTCCCAGGGAACAAGAGCTCTCCAGGCTCTCAGGATGTGGCTTTCCCATCTGCAGTGCAGTGCCGCTATTAAGGTACCAGGCAGATGCTAATGCTCATATCCATCTGTTCACATTTTTATATTGTACAACTCTGGAAATCACTTTACTTGAGGGTTAAGAAAAAAAGAGCATGGTATAACAACATTCAAACTAGAATATTAATTTTAGTTGTGTTGTCAGTTCAATATTGTTCATGTTTTCATAATGTGTGTTCATGCTTGCAGAGGTGAAAGTGACAGCACTGTGTATTCTGCAGCATTTCCCATGCATAGTCCTCAAATGTTCTGGAATATTTTTTTTCTAGAGGCATGCATGATTTGGGAGATTGTGTATGTACACATTCATGCTTCCGTCTCTTCCTTCCTGCACTGTTATTACCTCTCGTTACACATTAACTGTAGGAAGGAAAAAAAAAAAATCAAAAAATCCACACAAAGCTTTTTCTGAAGGCATTTGCTTTGGAGTTGTTCTTCAGCGTACAGCTTTTGAAGCAAAGATGGCTCAAGCCAAGAGTGCTCTGATGCTTTAAGAATAAACTCTTTGTGTATAAAGAGCAAAATGTAAGTGCAAACTTGACTCATCTAGAATAGACTATTCATACCTAAATGCCCGCCCCTTGTCTGCAGAGCAGTTCTCACTAAGATTCATTTTTTCTGGGATGTTACTCTGCAGATGTGAGCAACTTCAACTGAAATGGGCAGATTTTCTTTAAGTGTGGTATTTCCTGGGCATTTGAGTCGGAGGGATGTTGGCATGGCGAACAAGTTCTGATCTGTGTGGTGATTGTGTTGCCTTAGACTATGGCTCAGAATATTTAATCATCGGGTACACTACTTACTAAAGCTGATTGACTTAAAAGCTATCAACAGGCTTCTCAAATTAGGTCAGAGCACTCAGATTTTTACTCTGGGGGACATTTCTATTTTTGATGGTTTTTTCCAGGTTAAGATATATTTTTGTTCTCCCCAATTTTTTGTTTATTTTTTAACAGAAGCAGTGGGTGTTGGTTTTTTTTTTTTATTTGGTTTTCTTTTGCTTTGTTGTTTCACATTCTTAAATATATATGACCTTTTTTACCATATCTGAATATATTCCAGATCAGAATGGAGTGCTCAGAGTGGACCACTAGTATGATTCGAGTTGTGGGGGTGGTGGGGTGGTGCTTTTTTAAAATGGGAATGCTGAGGTTTACTTATTTTTATTAACAACAGAGCTATGGTCTGTGAGACACAAAGAAAAGTATTAAGACAAGACTGCAACTAGCAGCATCTCCATAAAATATTTTTATTTAATAAGCATGTATGATTTGCCACTTGATACCAGTAGAGGAGGCTTGTTAGAAAGTTTTGAGTATCCTAGTATTCATGGGAAACTCTATGTAGAGCTAGGACCTGTCATGTGGATTCCCGCTGCCATTTCACTGCTTGTGGTATGTCCTTACTGGCATGTCCCTGTTGGTCTGAAAAGCATTTAGAATTGCTGTCTCCCATTAGTCCTTCTCTTGCATGGAATAGGAGCAAAAGGAGAAGAACACAGAGATAAATGCTAACTGGCCTGATGGGAAAGGCTGAGTCTCATCAGATTTGTGTAGCACTGATTTGTGCCCATCCTGCTCTCTGACGCTAACTTTGTGGAGAGAAGCCTCCATCAGCACGTGTCTCTGCTTCCCCAGTGAGTCAAGTTCTGTTAGGAGACAAGAGGTTATAGGCTACCTGAGTGTGAAAAGAATATGCCACTTGCAAGAAAATGCCAAATGTTTTAATTTCTCCATCTGTTGGAAATTGCAATACTAGAATCATTTTCTTCCTGCAGGAAATATTCTGAAATATTTGATTTCAGAAGTCTTAATATGTAGAGTTCCTCTCTGGCAAATGAGTCACTAGGACAGAGCCAGACTTCCATAAGTTTTAACACTGAATAACTAACATTTAGTCTTCACATTTATCTGTTTCCACTATGTCTCTGTAGAGACTTGGAATGAGCAATTTGGTCTTAGTTCTTCTTTGCCACCTGAAGTTGCAACTGTTTTGAGATTTAGGGAAGGAATAGATTTGATTTCTGGGTTCAAAAACAAAACAGGAGCTCTCTGAAGCATTCTTCCCCCCAGGTCATGAGTTCAGGCTTTTCTAAGGCTGGCATGGAATTTTCACCACCAATAGTGAGCACGGCTGTAGAAGTAAACTGATTACATCTGTGCATGTGAAGTACGGCTTTATTGCACAGCTGCCAGCTGAGGAGATGGACTGTCTCTATCACCCATGCATAGCTGACTAGAACATGGTTGTCATTATTAAGAAATAATGCTTGTGATTCGTGAGTGTGTGATTAATAAGCAGTGAGTTCTACAGGCTTTGAAAATACCTGTTGACCTGTGAACTCAGGCCTCCCTTGCATAACCAGATCCTATTGAAAGTTTTTGCTGTTGTGTTGTGTGGTGTGTGTCCAGGCTGGGGGAACTGAGGAGGTGGATAAGGAGACCAATCATGGTGCAGCTGAATGGAATACAAGCATTGCATATGCTTCTGTTTTATACAGTTGCTCTTACCACTTTGGTGTTGTTTCATTATCCAGTGTGCATCTGGCATCAAAAGCTATGTTAAAGGGGTATGCACTGAAGTTATTGGAAGCAGCAATAACATGAAAAGTATTTAAATGCATTTTTTGGTGTCTTTTTTTCCTCATTCCGTTCCAGAATTTGAACTGAAGAAAACCATTACTGATACTATCTCTAATCCTTACATTTCTGTACATTAGTTTGGTTCAGGCTCTGCTTGTTGCAGACCAAGCTCATATTCCAAAAGACTAGGCTACATGAAAGTCTCTATGCATTTCCCTGGAAGTCCCAGAAGAACAGTTTAGAAAGCCTGAGAAAGATGATGAGGACACACTAGGCACAGGGATTTAGGTAGAATTTTAGGCTGTCTGAATACTTTTTTCAATGTTACTGAATGAATATTTGTGTAGAATCTGTGTATATCACTTGTGTCAATCAGTTTTATTTTTTTGAGCCTTAGAAGTCAAAAGTAGGCCAAAAACCTACTGTGCAGGACACCTCGTGCACAGAAGGGTTTGTGGCACAACTGTTCAGCATGGATGATGCCTTCTGAAGCTTCAGCTCTGTGATCCAGGGCTTTTTGACTTTATTTGAAGTACTAAAAAAGAAGGTGACAGCAGGTATAAGCAGGTAGAAGATGAATTTGATTGTGCAGAAAGATAGAATTTCCATAATTGAGAATTCGGGTGGCAGCATTCTGGCCCCATCCAGTAAGCCTTTAGCCCTGTGCGGAGTCCTGTTGACAAGTTAGGCTTGTTCACTCAATTAAGGGTTTGCAGAATCAAGCCCATGGATTTTTTCCTTTCCCAGATCCCCATGCAAATACATCCTGGTCCTCTTCCACCTCCCAATCCAGTCTTGTCGCCCTGGATCATGTTCCTGGTAAGTACAGAAGGAAAAAGTTAATTATGCCCATGCTGCTTGGCTCTGGAAGTCTTTGCATCTCATTTATCCTTCTGCATTGGACTTACCAATAGTGGAAATTCTGGACCAAGTGTTTTCTTTCTTTTTTTTTTTTTTAGGAAAAAATATTGCATAGTTAGCTTCTAATATGTGGAACTTAAAGTTTGAACCTGAATACAGGGTGGCTTCATCTGCATGATACTCCTTGAAAAACTAGGCCTGGCAAATGTCCCACCATAGACGCTTCCTGCTGCTAAGTCCTATTTGATGTTCAAAGTTGTGTTTCCCTTTGAAATGTCTGAGGTTTTGAATTCTTGTAAAGTCAAATTTTTAAGTGTTGTAAGGCAGTTTCTTTGGCCTGGGCTGCTACTGGTTTTTACATGCAATAAATATGCATGAGAACATTTCCTTGATGTGAATGTTTCTTCTCGGTCTAAGATCTGCTCTTCATCAGATCACAGAGGAACAGTTAAAAGTGTGCTGTAGAAGGGCTCGTATTTTAATTGTTAAGGTTTCCAAGTGGCTGTGATAGGTTGTCCACTCAGCTGCAATTTCAGATATAGGATTTTGTGCTGTGTTTGAAGTACTTGATTGGATGAAGATGATCTGAATTTAATTCCTAACTGGATACTACGCCTGTATCGCTGGGTAACTCGATCCTCTCTGTGGAATGTAAACCATGATATTTCCTTTCTTGTTTGCTGAAACGTTTTGGCTTCTCAGGGCAGGTACTGTCTCACTCACATATTTGAACACTGCCTCGCACAGTGAACCCCCTCACGCACACCCTCTCTCACCTGTGAGCCTAAGGGTGCAACAGTATAAGTGATGTTTTACAGCAAGTATGGACAGCTTTAATGTATTAGTATTTCATATAAGTGCACTGCTTTCTCCTCAGGCATTTCAAGCAGCATGAATTTTGATGAGGAAGAAGATGAGGAAGATGAAGATAGCTCCAGTTCTTCACAGTTGAACAGTAACACCCGGCCTGGTTCTGCCACGAGCAAGAAATCCAATAAGGTAAGGGTGAGTGCCGAAGAAGGAGCATGCAGGCTGCTATGTGCTGTGTGATTCCAGAGTGCAGTCAGGATAGGCCTGGCTTCCTTGTTTTGTTTTTTATATGCACTAGAGTATCTCCAAGGTGATTTACTGTGATAGCTCTCAGGGTTCACAGGAGCAAACAATGAAAATAATGACTTGGAGAAAAGAATAGCAAATATTGTCTAAACTTGAATGAAGAGAAAGGTAAACAGTAAATATTTACTTTTCTACCTCTTGCAAGTGCTCAGAAGGATCTTTTGTTTCTGTTGCTTTTTTCTGAGTGTTTTCCCACCCTGTTCTTGCTGTTACCATCCGAACATAAAATAAGACTTTGGCTTGTTTCAGATATTCTAAATCACAAGCTCTTGCTAAACCAGTTGATGGTGCCCCTCTCTCTTATATATGGCACTGACTTCTCATCTGTTATATCTCTGTCTCTCCCTATCCCATTTCTTCCTTTCATCAAAGGCCCTCACTGTCCCTGGGCATGGCCTTTCTGAAAAAAGAAGTGTGTCGAGATGGGAAGGTGTGAGCCAGGGTTTGCTTTGTAACATTACAGCATTCTGCCTGTGCAGCCACCCTGTTCTGCTTTGCCAGATGTGCCTGTACGCTGAGCACCAGCGGCACAGAGTACTGCTCCCTGGGCCAAGAGCTTTGACCGGTTGGAGGGGGAGAGATCCTTACCTTGATAAGCTGCCTTCATGGCTGCTGAGGAATCAGAACGGGGAAGACAAGATGTCCACTGGTTTTATTTTTTTTTAAAGTGCAGCTTCTGTCAAATGTTATTCCTTTGTATTTATAACCTTGTAAATCAAAGTTGAGGAAACCTGAGTTTTGCTTACTGTTTTAGGAAGCGGCCTCAGCCCCCAGTCCTTCCACAAATGAGCCTCTCATAGATGTTGATGACCTGGAGGAATTTGCCGTAAGACCTGCTCCACAGGGTGTCACTGTCAAATGCAGAATCACAAGAGACAAGAAGGGAATGGACCGAGGGATGTACCCTACTTATTACCTCCACTTGGAAAGGGAGCATGGTAAAAAGGTCATAAAATAACTTGAATGGCATACCAGTTGCATCTGAATATAAAAAAATTATTAAAAGTCTGAAGAAGTCTTACAAAGAAAATATAATCTTATATTTTAAATATATTTTCACTTTCACTGAGAGCTGCCCTACAGTCTTCCAAAAGCAAAACAATAGTATCACTTTGTTCTGCTGCCTTTCTTTGTATGTCTGATCTCTGGCTCTAAATAATCCATGCATGGCACTTTTATGTGACAGTCAGCAGTTGGGGCTCTCTGCATTCTGTGGCCTGAAAAGCATCTATTTTCAACTTAACTGGAAGAGCCAGAGCAATTTAGACTGAAACATTTAATGAAACAGATCAAATTTAATTATTTAAACCATAAATAATGGACTGAATGGTTGAGAAGTCACTCTCCCTTTCCAGATTTTTATCTGGTCTTGTTAAGTCCCAGGAGACCTTCTGTTACTTTGCTAATGATGCTGGAAGACAGAAAAATTGCCTATGGTTTCCTTATATCAAAGCAGGAAGTGGTGTGTGCTAATCCCTTTGGCATTCTAGAATATGTTTTTTTGCACTGCTTAGGTGTTTCTGTTAGCTGGAAGGAAACGAAAGAAGAGTAAAACCTCTAATTACCTCATCTCCATAGACCCAACTGACCTGTCTCGGGGTGGAGAGAGTTTTATTGGAAAACTGAGGTAAACACTGATACATCTAAGAATTTTCTTTTTATAATATAAAGTTCATTTGAAATTAAGAAGCCTGTAGCCACCATGACTTCTTAATTAGAGGCTTGACTACATCATGTGATAATGGTCTTAAAGTTCATGAGTATCCAAGGCATGTTTTCAAAACATCTCAAGTACTTACAAGATCACATTTTAGTAAAAGTCAGCAGGACTGAAGCTCTTAAATGCTCAAAGGCCAGATTCTCAAGGGTGTACAAGCACAAATTACCTTAATGGGATTTTCAAGAGTGCATGAGTAGATTGTGTCTATCCCCTATTGATATAACTGCCTGGGAATGGAAGTTCTGTCTGTTACACAATCTGAAAATCTCTTTAGTTTTGCCCATTTCTTAAGATTCTAATTAAAGTTATTTACAAATAGTGGAATTCTTTCAGAACGACTTGTTTCTTTTTTGTCACCCCATCATACATCAGTCTGTTGTTGATACCTACATGGAGCTTCTCAGTGTATGTTTAGATCATCTGTGCCTGAGGAAAGGGACTGTGTGGATCTTAGAGCTTCACGCGCTATTTGTTGCAGTGCAGACACAGAATGAGGATAGTGGGGTTTTAGCATGTCCTAAGCTGTATTTTGCTCTCCTTGGTGTGATTTCCATTTAAATAGGAAAGACTGATCTTATTTATAACTTTATGAAAATAACTTTCTGTATTCTAATACAGTTAGTAGTCAGGTAAGAAAGGAAATAGTTTTGTAGAGAGTAAGCATATTTTAAAAACCAAGCAAGCAAACAAAATAACCCCACCTGAGTGTTTCCTTACTGCTTTCTTGAATTTACTGGTTTGCAAGATGTCATGAGAAATCTCCAGTGTAATGATAAGGGACCGTTAGTTTACTCTGCTGTACTGTACCTTTACATTTTTGTTATGACCTTTAATCCAGGAGTTGCCATTTAGCTGGGATTAGAATTAACTATTTGTACTTAGTATTATCTGTCTTTTCTTTGGAGCTACAGTGCAGTAAAGGATAGATGTCTCAGGCAACATTACTGACAAATGGTGATTGGATTTTCCATTTTTTTGATAGATCAAATCTTATGGGAACTAAGTTTACAGTTTATGACAATGGAGTAAATCCGATGAAAACAACATCAAGCCTGGAGGCGAGTATCCTGCGTCAGGAGCTAGCTGCTATTTGTTATGTAAGTACTGCTCACAGGCAAAATATGCAAGAAAGGGCAGTTCAGTTTCTAAAATAGCACACTGAATTTCCTTCTCACTTATGATTAGGCAAATCAGCATTCATACTTTGGTGTAATCAAGCAGCTGATCTTCACTAGAGAAGCCAGGGAGTGGAAAGTAGAGGTGAAGAACGTTGTGCACAGAACCCGGTTGCCCAGTTCTCACTTTTGGTCAGAAGGTGTTGGAGCTTTTACATAACCCTCCGGAAGGGGTAGGATGCGTCACAGCCTGCAGGCACCATCCAAGGGAACCTTCTGAACTGGGAAGAGTTGTGCACGTGGAATTACTGCACTGAAGTATGATCATTTGTAATGACATTTTGGAGGAGGCCTCTCTGATCCAAAACACATGTAGCTGGACAGCTAGGTCTGCAACAGTGGCAGAGAAGCTGGGATAAAAACTGTAAAATCCTTTTTACTAGGAAAAAAACCTGAACAGACCCAAACAAAATCCAAAATTCAATTGAATGAGAGAAACTAGCCTCTTATAGGACAGTAAATAGTATTTGTCAAGGGCAATGCAGGCCATCAAGACTTGAAACACAGTTGCTGTTGTTTCATGATTACTGAATGACTGTTTTGGTGAGAGTATTCTTTCTGTCCAGAAATCTCTGGGGCCAAGAAATTATTCCAGTCACGATTGGTACGTACACTGCTACAGAAAGTTTTTGTTTTGACAAATCAACAACTTCTGACAAAAATACCCAAGAACCACTTTTCTGAAAAGTTCCTACCCAGCTCTAATCAAGGGTGCCTGGAAATCTGTCAGATGGAGGTCCAGCCATCCCAGCATATACCCTGTGTACTCACAGGATATGTTCCTGGAAAGGTCAGCTTCACCTTGTGGGGAGCAATGAGTCTGGAAGATTTCAGCACATGGAAAGAAAAGCAGAGAGCCATCCCTTCCATGCAAAGTGCTGAGAGCACTGAAGGGTGGCAGTATTAGCTGCTAATGTGTTCTTTTCCAGCTGCTTAGGATGAAGTTTTTCTGTGAATATAGTATAAATAGTGTGTTTGTTTGCTTGTGCTATTATTCAGCCACATGGCCTGCGATTGCAGACAGACAGACAGACACACACACACATATCGCTCCATTCCTGTTGGATTTGAAACTCTCTGAGAATTTCAGAAAATCCAGCTAACAGGATTTAACAAAAGAGTCCAGGATTTGATGTCAGTTTAGAGCTTGAAAGTTTCAGTAGGAACCTAGGAGAACTTGTATGTTTAATAATTTTACTGGTTTATATAGGAGGGCATTCCCTGGAGCCAGGCAACTAATCTTCTGGTGCAAACTGGAAATACAAGGAGAAAACAAAAACCAGTTTTTTTAAAAAAAAAAGTTATATATTGAAAAATTTAGGCATTGCTTGTTTAAGTCAACAACAACAATGACATTTGAACCATTAATGTTACCAAATAAAAAGTTCAGTTGTGGTCAGCAGAGGTAATTAAAAGTGTGAGTGTTGGGAAGAACAGAACCGTGGCTACTGTTTGGAGAATGTGACTAAAATAAGATGCTTTTATATGTCTGTTTTGGGATTAGTGGTTTAAAACTTGTACATTTGTATAAGAAAATGACTTGTTCCACTGATATTTTGATACTCATGGAGAAAGGCAGCAGGCTTGCAGGTGTGCTGTGGCCAGAGGACAATAGGAAATCGGAATGATATTTCATTACTAGCCAGGTTTGCTAAAGTGAGATTATTGATCCTGGCTGCAGCAGCACCACAGCAAAGAATGTCAGAAAGAGCACTCTCAAAACACCATTGTCCTCAGGTAACCTTTTAATTCCTGCCTTGAGATATTTTCTGCAGCAAAAACTATAATTAACAATACTTTGAAAGCACAACTATTCCTCTCAGTCTCTCAGCTCATCCGATCAAGTACCCATCTGGAGAGAAAGCTATACCCACTTCTACCAACTTACTGAACCTGACCTGCTGAATCATCTCAGCAGGTCTAGTTTGCAGAGGCAGAAGCTGGTGATGCATCCTTTCTTAACTGTGGGATGAATGTGTTGAGAACTCTCATTGCAGAGCTCACCTTAGGGCACGTTGTAAGCAACAGGAATAGTCCATTTGTACTCCCCACTGATGGCACGCTAGCATATTAATAAACCTGCAGCAGCACCTAATGGCTGATTTCAGAATCGCTTGGCAAAATTTATCAAGAAGCAGTGAGGTGTAACTGTACCATTTGTACCAGGATTTTCTGTGCTGGATTCCTTTATATCCATCGTATCTCACAATTCAGTTTACATCAGATTCCGCAGGCAGGGAGCTCAGCTGATATTCTGAGGTGTGACTCAGGTTTCAGTAAAGCAATAAACTGTGTTTCTACTCAGGCCTCAATCACTTGCATTGTGCTCCAGTGTGGTGGGATCTGTGGTCTGGGCTTTCTATGGAATGATAATTTCTACAGGTATGAAGGACAAGGCACAGCTGTGTGAATCAAGTCCAGAAAGGGGAAGTGGCTGAAAGAAACTTGGGTCATTAAATTGTGAATCTCCTGGGAGCCACTTCTATCATGGCAGCTATTGCCACCATAGCAAAATGCTTACATAATTTTCTGCGTGTGTAAGATTTTAAAAACAACCCTGGGGAGAGGCTCTGTGTTCTTTCAGTCCAGTTGATTGTGACGCATAGTCACAGAACAGCTTAGTGGTTGGGCTAAGGCGGAGAGTGCAGCTTCTAAGCAATCCTGGGCCCAGTCCTTAGCTGATTTAAATCACTGGCGTGCTGGTTGAGTCAATAGGGCTCTACCAGCTAACAGCCCTTATTTTGAGTTCCTATGTAAACCAAGACTGTTAGTGACATTAAAATGGTGTGAAATCAGAATTTGTCCCATGTTCCCCTAATAATGCCATTTGTAGTCTTGAATTTACATGCACAGAATAGTGGAGGAGGGAAATAAAAGAGAAGCAGGGAATGAGACAGGAGATAAGGGGAATTAAATTTATTTGGATGCAGGTAGATTGGAGAGGATTGCTTTTAATTAAAGCTCCTCTTTTGTCCCTACTGTTTTCCTCATACATTCTGTGTTTGTAGAATTTCAGTTCTGTACCTTGATTTTAGCAAAAGGATAGCTATTTGCCAATAAAATGTTTGATATAATTGGTGATTGATGTAATGTACAACTAGAAATGGTTCCCTTATCATTTGGCAGAAGTATTGATTTTAGTATTTCTGCATAAATCCAAAGAATATAGTCCTGTTCTTTTCAGAGTGATAACACTGGAGGGAAGCGATTTAGCGTTATTATTTAATCGTGCCTTGAACAATGTCTTCAACCAGTCAGCATCTAAATTAATTGTATATAACGTAACTGCAGCTTGATGAGAAGAAATGCTTGTAAGGCATTGCAGAGAAGACCAAAATTGTCAGTAGTTAGTGAAAAGTAAGTAAGCATGAATCTTTTCTTAGAAATTGTCCTCTGCTATGCTGAATCTCTCCCGCTTATAAAATCTGCTGGCAGTTGTTTTAGTTTGACTCTCGTCATGCTGTAGAACCAAGTATACGCTTCTAACTGAACTGATAACATTGGTTTACTGTGCCAAAGGCCAAGACATAAATGATTCAGAAAAGAGGTAGAATCTTCCCATTAATGTACAGAGTTATGAAGATACATGAATATACCTGGACTGCTTCAAGAATATTCAGTAAAATAACCCAGTGGAATTTTTCTTGCATGCATGAAAATCTTTAATGAGTTGTGTAAAATCTCCAGATGGTTTGCTGAAACAACCAGAGTTATGTCAAAGGTCTGATGGATGACAGAACTTCTGCACTAGTAAATTTTAGGCAGGTATTTTCAGATGTTTCCAGTGAGTTGAGATGCATGGATTTTTACTTGCAAAAGTAGAGATGTTTTAAAAAGCTTTGTGTTCCTTAAAATCAGGACACCTTAATTAAATATATAAAAGCAGGGACATCTGAGTATGTCACTTCTAAATATCCCAGTGGTAGAGCCACACCAGCTGGAGCCCAGGAGTGTCCAGTCCTTGGCATCTTGTGGCATGTGGCTGGGAATTGCACCAATGGGAATTTCCTTCCCGAGATTCCTTAGTGTGTGTCCACAGCCCTTCACCCGGGAAAGGTAGAGGGAAAAAAATGCATGTGACTGGGAAAAAAAAAAAAAGAAAAAAGGCACCACAAAACATGAGGAGATGGACTTCCAAAGGTGTCACTGTTTCATTTACTGGAGTTAATGCTAGAATAGGCAATTGAGTTTTACCAACTGTATTGGAAAATATTGCCCTTTACTCTTTCAAAAATAGATGACTTACTAAAATACATGACCCTAGTTGTGTCTGTGGAAAAATAAAAGCAAGCCTCAGCTGAAAATAAGACTTTAGGCCTATTTAGATTTTAGTGGTTGTGTTTTGAGAGGATAGTGCAATACTGGAGTGCTTTTGTGAAAGGATGGTCAGAAAGGCATCAAATCATGTTTAATGGAAGAACTTGTATTTTTCATAGATTTATTTTTGCTGCCTATGTTATTTACTTTTGCCTGCCTTCATAGCTCAAAAATTTGCATTCATGATAATGTGTTTGTTTTTTATCATGCTCATCCCTAAGCATAACATAGCTGAAGACTTTGAAAACCACAGCACTGCTAACAGATGCTCTTACTGGCAGCTTCTTCTTATTTGCTTTTGTGCTGGCTCTGGAATAAATGGAGTTGGTCCCATATATTTAATTTTGTCTCTCATCAAAATGTGTGACTGCATTTTATGATTTTTAAATTACAACTACTTTATTTTAGGATCTAGCAGTAGCCAAGCAATCTGGTTAGTTCATATCCTTTTTTAACAAAGGGATTTTTTTTAAAAAATTGTATTAAGGTTGCTGGCAGCCAATGCTAGGAGTGTTTTTGGAAACCTCTCTATTTCCATTTTTCCTGTTGTCGGAGCTGCTAAGACAAAGCTAGAATGTTTGGCAGTGCCAGTGAAGGTAGGAGTTTCAAGATGTGTTTTGAGTTGACTAACAGATAAATTCCTTGGGCTGCCACTGTGTCTCTCTGTTGAAGAAATTAACTTTAAAAATACAGAACATGATGAACTCTTTTCTAAACATTTTTAGGAAACAAATGTCTTGGGGTTTAAAGGACCTCGTAAAATGAGTGTGATCATACCAGGAATGAATATGGACCATGAAAGAGTTTCCATCAGACCACGAAATGTAAGTCATACTGTCAGCCAACAATAAAAATGACTTGAATTCTTTTTCAGTTAGTTGGGTTTTTTGCATTTCTGAAGGTTTAAAAACCCCAGTATTTGAACAATTGCAAAGCAATGGGATGTGTGACTAGTTCTGTGACTCACAAAAGCACTACAAATAATATGTATTTTGATAATAAAAGATACAACTAACCTTTTCCAAGCTGTGGAAAGGACTTGAATGCACATTTGCATTAAGATACTCAGAGTTCTCTGTTTCATTTGATGATGCTGTTTTGAGGGTTGAGGGTGACTGTTTAGTCTTTGGGCTAGGATTTATGAATATTTTTCTCTGTGTGTGAATTTATTTTTTTGTCTTGTGAGTGTTAAACTGAAGCGTGTATCTGTGGTGTGTGCAGGAACACGAGACACTTCTTGCAAGATGGCAGAACAAAAATACAGAGAGTGTCATTGAGCTGCATAACAAAACACCAGTCTGGAATGATGACACCCAGTCCTATGTGTTAAATTTCCATGGTCGAGTCACACAGGCCTCAGTGAAAAACTTCCAAATTATTCATGATAATGATCGTAAGTATAGCTCTCTGTCTGTAACGTACAGAGATTCTGGCCCTTCTGTTGTTACCTGTGTGAGTTTAATTTAGTTATGTGAGTCCAGCTTCATGCTGCTCTGCCTTGTGGCGGTGACATTGATGCAAGTTGGGTGTTTAAATGCTTGTGCTAGAGACAGATGTTTCTGCTATGTGCTTAGTTTTCTCCCTTTGCTGCCTGGCTTGTGAACTGAGCAACAGTTTAGAGTTGTCTCTGCTCTCAGAGCTGCAGTACTTCCAGTCAGCAGGACCATGGGGCAGTATCACTCCGCTCAAGCGCTTGTATCATACAGTCCTTCCTTGGTTTTTTTGTTCACTCTGGTCCCCGTACACTGCCCAGCTGAAGATAGTGGCAGACAGACTGGTCCCCCTGCACATCCACTTTGCCATGCCTAGTCCTGGTAGCCATAGTCCTACAGAACACCCTGGACGTATCAGGACTGCCTTTCACACCGTCACTGGGACCTCACCGATGTGCTGCTTTCTGCCAGCAATGTACAATCCCCTTTTTACTCAAGCTTAGGTACAGTTGTTGGAGCAGGGATAAAGAGAAGTGCTGGAGTGGAGTGATACTGCCCCACTTCACGCTTGCTTTAGGCAGGCACAGTCACTAGGTACTGGGGTGCACTGGGCTACACCAGTGCTGTGCTTAGACTGCAGGGGAATATTGGAAACTGGTGAAAATGGCTGTGCCAGTCTGTGAGAGCAACACTGAATTTGAAACATTGGCATATGCATTTGCTGCATTTTATAAGGTGAAACAATTACATCTGCTTCTGTAATTAAACATTTCAAACTATGAATGAGGCTGAGATTTCCTCTTGCTGACAAAGAGTACAAAAGGGAAAAAAGGTTGAGGAAGAATTTCTGAATATGACATAACAAGAGAGACATGATTAGGTCTAGATCACAATCATGCCTTCTTTTCCCTCATCCTTGCTTGTCCACTTGCCAGAAGTTTAGTGGGAATAGAATTAATTGGTTCTTGGTACATGTGAAACTCAGTACTAGGTCTGTATAAGAGGTTTGAACATTCTATACAGAAGCAATTTTCTCTCAGTACTTGCAAAAAACACTTTCTATCTGTGTAATTTTTTGACAGTAACAAGTCCTGCAATCCTTTATCACTCAACTGTTCCTCACTCAAGCCTTCCTTGCTTCTCCCTCTGATATCAGCACACCCACTTGCAAGAATAAGTGTGAAGTTTGATGAGTGAGCATGTTTTGTTTGTATTTTGTTGAACTGGGCCAGAGGATGACGTTGAATGCATGTTTATTTACTAAGGGCTGCAAACAGAAATAATGCTTTGTCACCTTTTGTGACCTTTCTTCCAGCTGACTATATAGTGATGCAGTTTGGCCGCGTGGCTGAGGATGTGTTCACCATGGACTACAACTACCCAATGTGCGCACTACAAGCCTTTGCTATTGCCCTTTCAAGTTTTGACAGCAAGCTGGCTTGTGAGTAAAGGGGCATGGGTGAGCATCCTCTCAAAGGAAGCAGTTTGCCATATGATTCCCAATTCCTGCTGGTGTCACTTATGGTCCATACTAAACAGGTCAGGGAAAATGCAGTTGTGGAGGACCATTCTATTGCTGAAGAGAAAGTAAAAGGAATCTTCTAAAAATTCAGGACATTCAGGAGATAATATTTTTCTTTTTTTTTTTTTCTGTCATATTTTTCTGGAAGTGGCATCAAGTTTGTGTAAATAGAAGTTCTATCTCATGTCCTTGGTTATGTTATGGAGCGATGTGCCATGATGTACTGTACCGTGGCTCTAGTAGCACCATTATAACGGTGTCTTTTTTAAATCTAGAAAGGGCGTGCACGCTCGAAAAATTTCTTTTTACATTTAAGAATTATTCCGAGGCTGCAATCATACCTCAAGGTTGCATTCCTACATCGACTAATCAGAGCTTCACATCATCCAACATAAAAGAAAGATCACAAAAAAGATGCACTTTTTTGAATGCGCAAGGATCTCGTGTAGTATAAAGCCAAGTCTGAAGGTTGAAAACCTATACTGGACTGAACTTGATGCATTGCTATTGTATATGTAGTAGGGCATGATGAATTTTAATTGCAGTAGGAGGAAATGGAGAAGTAGAAAGCACAAAACAATGTTGCACAAGTCACTTGAATTCTAAGCTGTCATGTTTTAACATCTACATGCTTTTTAATTTGTTTCAAATGAAAATGTATTTGGAGTACAGAAAAGTAAAAGGAAAACGTCTAGATGCCAAGAAAGCATAACTTATGTTGAATTTGGCATGTTGCGTGTTGGGAATTTATATCCTTGTATTGCTGTGGTAATTCAAACACATATTTTGTATGAAGTGATATAAACAGTTGGATAAAGGCTCTCTGCAGAGAATCATTATTTTGAACAGGCTGTGTAAAGCTGAGGAAGGTAAATGGAAATATTTTATTAAATTTGTCTGGCCTTTTGCGATTTTACAATTTGTTGATTGTATTTTTTTTGAACTTTCAGCAACAACCACTTTTCATATTTATTTCCCATTGTAAGAACTCTTGAAATCGATTGAAACTGTGTATGTTATTCTCTAATGTAAATGTGCCAGCTACTGAGCTAAATCCTTCTAGGCAAATCTAGTGTATGCTGCATACAAATGAGAGACTGGCAGGACACAGAATAGCTTAAAATAGTGTGGATTTTTTGTTTCTTTTTTTCTGATTTATCTGGAACATATAAACAAATACTATTTCAAAACACAAGCAAAGACCAAGCTATTCTCTTCTCTTCTGAACATTTCAAAGCCCGAGAGCTGCAACTGAAAGCACACTGTAAAACACCTTTAAAAATAATTAATCTTTCTGCCATTGTTCTGTACAATGTTATCCTAAACGGCACACAAAGTGATAGAATTTATATGTAGTTCACCAGAAGGGTATTGAAATGTGAGTGAAGTGAAGAAGTAGTTGCATTTTATACTGTGTGTATTCAGATCCTCCTTTTTACTCTTCATAGACTCTTGCATTGCACAACCAAAGATTATGTAATGAGAAAATGAGATCAAATCTGCTTGTCTCATAGCCGTCGGTCCCTTTTTGACTATAGGGGACAGGCCGTAAGGAGACGTTGTGCCATTTGGACTGTGTAATTTCAGCTAACAAAAGAAATATGCTCCCTTCTTCACATTTGCCTTTGGGTCTCCTTCCCAGTATGCAGACAAGGAAATTTCAGATAAAAGATAGAAATAAGTAATTGCCAGCATTTTTTCTAATCTTTTTTAAAATCTAGGGAAAAAAAAGTCTGCTGGCTTTGAACAGTGTTCTGTTGATGGACTGAGCCTGTCAAATGTCCTCTTTAAATTACAGGAGGCTCTGTCATTTTTTTCAAATCTTTTTGCAAGAAGCCTTTCCACGCGATGGTGTAAAATGGAAAGACACCTTTTGTTTAAGAGAAATGAGCAGTCAGTTCCTTCAATAAATGATCAAAACGATGAGTCATGAGCTTCAGTGTGATACTTAGGCTTTGCACACGGATGCTTTGTTTTCCCCCGTGGTTGGTGGTTTCCCACCTCTTCACATCCCCATCTGTGATCTCACTTTGGCTTTTTAACAGAGAAGGCCCTTAGGCCTTTGGTTACCTCATGTCAGTCTTTAAAAACTAGCTCAAATAATAACCAGAATTTTTTGTTTACTGCAAAACCAGACAGGAATTCCCACTGCTGGTATTTAGATGTGGACGTCAAGAACTCCACAGCATGGGAACAGTTCAATCTGTGTGGCTTTAATTCTGTGACTCGCCAGGCATACATTTTCTTTAAAGCCTGAGAAAGTGGCACCTGACACAGTTTTCTGCCTCTCTCTGTGCACAACACTGTGTCACAGGACCTTATGGTGCAAATATACAATCTGTTGGCGGTAGCAGTGGAGTTAGTTTAGGAAGGGTTATTTTTAACACTGATCATAACAATGGTCTGATTTGCATTATGGCCCCACAGGGAATTGTTACGAAAAGGAAGCTCATGTGCAGTGAACTCCTGCACAAGGGTGAGAATGAGGGGCTGGAGAAAGGCAGAGGGTTCAACTGCTTGGGACAGTTTTGCTGCCAGCACATTGTGTAACTTCACTCTCACTGCATGTTCTTCCCAGACAGGTATTTTTTTTAACCTGTAAGCATGCCAGGAGGAAAGTGGTGACTCAAATTCCCATCGTCTTAACAGAATCGTACAGCGACATCAGCCAACAAGCTGCTGAGGAAAAAATTCCCCACCATAAATTGAGGTCACTAGAGGGGGATGTTAACCTGGCACTAAGAGGAATAAACTCTCATTAAATCTGGTTCAGTTACAGTAGGATTTGCACCTAGTGGCCTTTACCAAAACCCTAATTCCTCACTGTTGTTGAACAAGGTACTGGGTTCTTCTGATGCACTTAACCATCGCCATCTGCTCCAGAAGCATCTATATAATTTCTGTTGGACAGTTTCTGGTGAAGTTCACTACTGCATGTCAATGCAAGGTGCTATCACAAGTTTTCCAGCACATCTCCAAATTTTGTTTTCCTAACTTGGTAAAGTCACAGCAGGTTCTGTCTTAACATACAGTCATACCTGATACTACGTTGTCCTCACAAAGTTAGTTTTTCCTCCACGCCATCAATAAAATCGTGGCACCAGTATGTATTTTCAGAGATACGTGCATACTAAAGTAACTGAGGAGTAGTTAGTGCCACACTCATATTAGTAGTAGCTTCTGCAGGGCCTGCATGACAGTGTGCAGTGGGGCATAACCTTGTTTACTTAATGTGACAAAGAATAGAATGGCACTCAGCTGTGTATTTCCTTCACATAGTCCTAGTGAGTGTTTGGACACTGTAGATTTAATATTATTTAAAATCCCAATATTGATGATTTGGCAGAGAGTTGTAAACAAATGCCTTGCCTGAATTGCTTATAGGCAAATACTGCATGCTTTAATGAGAGTTCTTAATCTAACTTGTCACTCTGTTTACATCAAACAGTTTCTTCCTGGCCCTTTATCTAATTTTGTTAATCTCTGATGTTCTGTTCCTTCTCATTCTCCTCACAATCCCTTTATCTTCAAGGATGTGCAACTCAAAAGTGTTTATTTTGACAACGTTACTCAGTGATCTCTCCGCAGATGAATAATGCCTTCAGTGCACATCCAGTGATGCTCCTGCAGTAGAAGCCTTATCGGAGGGGTGAATTTGGCCCTTTGGCTTTTCAATAGAGTAAATTAACACATTAAAAGGTAGCAGATAAAAAAGCTTGCCTAAAATATAATCAGAATTTTTCTGAGTAAACATTCGGTAACTGCAGTTCCCAAACCATTGGTTGCAAATCAATGAGCAGAACTGTCCACAAGCCTGGAGGCAAACTCTTAGACAGATTCCCTTTGTAGTGCTGCCTTATTTTTGCTTTTTCAAAAGGTTGAAAGTGATTTTGTGAGCTGAAGTGTGTTGGGGCCCTAAAATAGAGTTTATTTTTTAGAAGCTAGACATCACTCCACTCCTTTTGTAGGATAATATATGGCACATAAAATAGTAATGTCCTAGGCCATTGTTACAAATTCTGATGCTAAGAAGTCTGTGAGAATGGTTTTGTAATAATTACTGGGCAAATCTCTCACTATTCAAGTTCCCTTACAATAGTGCTGGAGTTCCCAGCAGGCTGTCCTCATGAGGTACTAGAACTGTAGCAGCTTTAGTGAAAAGGGCTCTGTAATAAAATCTGGTAGCTGCATGAGTGAAAAACGTTATTGTGGAGTCAAATGACACCACTGAGTTTTATTGGTCATGGTGAACCGATGCCATGATTTTGAACTTTCTGGTTTTTTGCTCCCTTTTGATGAACAAAAGGAGGGACTTTCAACAAGCAGAGCTACCAGTGAGGTCTCTAGAAGTATTGAGCATTAGACCTTTTTTACCTATAAAAATCTTACCCCTACCTGAGTGCTGCCCATTAAAAAAGAAGGAAATCAACCCAGTCCTTAGTATAGAAAATCACTCCCAGTTCCTGTAGCTTAGCTTTTTACAAATTTTATTATTAATTTATTAGTGATTTCACATAAGGATACCACAAGGACTTGGCAAACAAGTGTTCTTGCCCTGAAGAGATGATGACTCTAGACCAGCATCAGAATATTTTGTCTTTGATTATTTTAGTAGGATAGGACAGGGAGTTGCTTGGTGTTTTGGGCAGAGAGAGTTTCTCCTTAATGTTTGGCAGGTGTCAGAGGGAAGATTTGGGGTTTGATCCTGTGGCATTCTAACTAGTTCCCTCATACTATCCTGTTGCTTTCCTAAAACATAATTTGCAAGATTTTTCCTGGTTTTAGAGAAGCATGTGCTCACCAATAAAATCTCTTTGCTTGGCAAATAAGGACAGCACGTGTGATAAAGCAGCAGTCACCTTTATTAGAATTATGGACTGATGACTCTCATTTCTCAAAAGGCCTCATTTTGCTTACCAGAAGAAAGTACCTTTATACATATAAATCTTGCACTAGGATTAATCTAAGTGTAGAATGCAGGCTTCTCTTGTATGTGCTGTCTAATGAAAATGGGTTTCTGTTGTTCTTCATGTATGAAATGTACCTTCCCGGGTTCTGCTCTGTAAGTGTTTGAAATTAATTCTGTAGATATTTTTAAGTTCTTTCTGTTGCTCGCCAAGGAACTAAGAAAAGGGTTTGCGCAACTATCTCGATGTTTTGGTATTTTGCTATGAACTAAAGCTCAGTAGCTGATACTCACAAATGCCTGTATATTGGATGAAAATGCATTAAAACTTATTTTATATGTTATATTTTACTTAACTGCCTAGAAATTTTAGATTCCTCTTTTTCAGTAAGGGTATGTTTATCCATACCTTCACTGAGAAGACTTGAATTAACTGGCTTTCTTGAAACTGTTTAATGGAACCAGTACACTGGTTTGCTAAATTGCTTTAGGAAGAGGACATAGTTCAGAAAAATTATGCTTCCATTTTTGAGAAAAAAACCCTTTCTATTCACTTTATGATTGGATTACTCAGCAACACTGAAAGCTTATCATGGTTTTATTTAAGTCTACAATGGCAGTTTGAAAATTACTCTGACAAAAGCTTGCTAACACGTGAACTGGAATGAAATCCTACTTGAGAGTCAGAATCCAGCAAATACCAGTGAATACTCATCCATCTATTCTGCGCTTAGGTACTGCGTCATGTAAAAAAAGTCCTGAAGAGTCACAAATCTGTGTTCAAATCTTTTAGGCTGTCCAGCAGGCCTGGGGATCAGCTCACCTGGGTTTTAATCCCAACTGACTGTGTGACTTTGTGCAAATCTTGTAACCTCTTTGTGCCTCAGTCCAAAGAGTTGAATGGAAATAATAGTTTTCAGACCTACCTGTGTCTGTCCCAGTTCTAAGAGGCTTCTGAGGAGTGTTTCGAGGCTGGTGGATGGCAGGTGGTGTTGGCATGCTAAGTACCCTATTTAATTCTCACTGAAGGAACTACAGTAAAATATGACCAGTTTTCTACCACCTATGTAGAAACTGAATAGCTAATCAATCTCTTAGGATAAAATCTTGACACTGTTAAATTCTGTGGTAATCTTGTCAACGATTTCAGTGAGGCTTCAATTTTTTACCTTGTGTCATTTTTGGTCACTAAATGTGCAGAAAAAACATTGACAAACCATCTGATACACTTTTTCTTCTCACAGTGATGTGTTGTTCATTGTGTTTTACTTTGCACCAACAGTTTTAAAACTATTGTTCCTGAACATTTTGCAGAGGTTTATGCCTATTTATGCTTTTATGTAGCAAACCGAGACACTTCGCGATTGTGCTGCAAATTGTCTTTTTGTACTTCTGTTTTTTTTTTTTTTTCTTGGATGTGACTCAGCTGTTCAAAACTGTTGTTACTGCAGACTTTGACTCTGTCATGCACATCTGATTTAAAAACAATGAGTCTCATGATTTATGACTACCTTTATACTCGTATGGGATGTTTACAGTGCAGTCTGTTTCTCACGTTTGACCCTGTATCTGTGGCTTCTTACTGAGGTTATCCCAGTTGGCACAAATGCCATTAGAAGTATCAGTAATTTATAATGTGAACTCTCTCAAAGTGACAGAATGTAATTTATAAACGTTTTTATAGATTTTAACATTAAAATGTAGCTGATATGAATGCTTACAGATTGGGTGGAATTACAAGAAAGTTGTTTGTTCAAAATTTTCTTTCCTTAAGCTTGTGTTGAAGTTTGAGCTCTCATTTAAGCAGTAAGATCCTGATCCTGCAGCTCCATCTGTGCAACCAGGATACAGTTTGGCCTGTGCAGACTGCCAGACTCTGTCAGTGTGATCAGGACACAGTGAGTGATGGGGTTTCCAAAGTACTAACAAGAGTGCACTTCCTAATTCTCTTAGGCACTCTTGAACATCACATAAGAAATCATGTACCTTTCCTATGTTGACTTACCAAATAACAGCAGAAATATTTTCACTCCCTTTTGAATTTTTTAAAAATTTCTTTTTAAAGGCTATGCTTACTGTCTAGGCAAGTGTAATATTATAAGACATTTAGTTTGAACTCCTGGAAGATTATGTCATGAGATAACTTATTTTGACAGTGCAGAAAATCTCACAAGTACACAAAACCAGAGTATGTTTTGTGACAGTGGGCTTTGGGCACTGCTCATGCTATGAAGTTCAGTGTTCAAACAAGTTTGTGAGCTCTGACACCTCGTGACAGGTTTTCATTCCAGTCTGGGGACATCAGAAGATAAGCCAATTATTACCAACCTCTTCTCTTCCCTAGGGAGGATCTCCTGTCCTCACTGGCTAGAAGTAGAACTATATTGATCCTGATGTGTCTTTAAACATTATGGTATTTTTTAGCTATTTTAAAAACATTTTCAAAGATGTAGTTTGAGCTGAAAGAAAAGTCGTTGAAGTAGCTGTAGATGTACCAAGTTGATGTGGTTGAGAGGCAGCTGCCTTTTCCAGCAATCTTCTCAGTTGACATATGAGCAGCGCTTCATAGTCCTGCTGGAAAAACATAATGTAGCTATTATAATATGCTGTCCTTGGGTTTTGCCTTATGATACTGCTTTTTTGTGCACCATTATGTTTATTTCTGAAAGTCACTACTTCCAGTGCTAAACAGAAATAGAGCAGTGTTTTCTACTGAAGTCTCTGCCTTATTTTCTGCTGCCTCACATGTAGAGATTTGATACTTGATACTAAAAAATAGAAACTTTTCATTTAAGAAAAAAACAGGTTTTCTAGGCAAAATCATTAACTTTTAGTGCTATGTGCCTGGATTGACAGAGGGTTGGGTTTTTTTCCAACCAGGAATCTTACTACTGGCAGAGTAGTGTGTGCCATGAAACATCCTATGATGCCCTGTTGCATACTACATCTGGGACTCAGTGTGAGGGCCTGGCCCAAAGATACAGCCCTCTCTCACCAAAATGGCACCACTTTCCTTTTTGGAGGGCTTTCTGTTGATACTTTTATGTTTATTGCAGCATCTTCCATCTTGGGGCCAGTCTGTGATTAGGTTAATAAATATCAGCCTTAAAAAAACATCCATGAACTAAAAACCTTTCACAAAGACCCTACACATCAGCTGTTAAAGCCTTACAGCAGTCCAGAAGCACAGGTAAGTAGTATTATCCTTTTAATGGCAGTGAAGCTGTGACTTGCAGTTTATAAAAGCGAACAGTCAAACAAACATGGAGTTATTTTTAGAGCTGGCACTATAACGAAGTTCTTAGTCCCTAAACCTGTGCTCTAGCTATTGCCATGGGGGACCAACTGGTAGACAAAGGGTCTCTGTTTTGAACTTTGTTGTGAAGACTAAACTGTTTCACTTCAGTTTGGAATACTGGAAAACCAAACCACATTACTAGAGAGTTCTCATCAGGCAATTAAAATTACACTGAAATCAAGTTTCATGCGTATTCATTTATGAGGATGGCCCAGAACAAACACGAGGGTGCTGTGCAAGTGAGGAACTGAAAAGTTGCACAGCAAATAACGCAACTAAAAAAACCAGCGGGGCTATATTTCATTCCTAACTGTATTTATCTGGATATTCGATGTTTTATAATGTAGGCTGAAAATACAGAAAACGCTGTGTACTGTTAATTCTAACTTCTGGTTTAAAGTAGGGCTACAGCAGTGATGCTTACTCTTAAAAGATTTGTAACAATGTTGTCTTAAAAAGCTGATTGTGGAATATGGCTCTTTAACTATAATGGATTCTCAAGAGTTACTGAATTCAATGACACTATGACAAGGCTTTTTGTTGTTTTGGGGTTTTTTTGATTTTTTTTTTTTTTTTTAAAGAAACCTGCTTTCAAAAGCACTGGTTATTCTGTCTTTTGGACTACATAGCACAAGTCCATGAGGATGAATTCCTATTTGGTATCACTCAAATACTCTCTTCTTGCAGGTGGTAGACACTTTTCAGCTTCTTAGTAATCTGTGTTATTACAATTTCTTTGTTTTAAGCTCCCTGATTATTTTTTTTTCCCATCTATAACTTTCTCTTGTTTCAAACATGTACAGGTTTTTCCATATGGGGACACTCCAGAAAGCCAAGTCAGTGAAACTGATAATGTCTGTGAATTAAAGTGTGTTAAATCCCTGCGTATATGTTCTCATTTCGAAGTAAGGTGGCCTTCAATTCTGGTTGCATAATCCTCAGCGGGGGTATTCATCACATTGCACAGTTCAAGGTTGTTGGTGGATTTTAAAGTGCTGAATAGGTTTCTGACCAAGATGCTGGAGAATATATGTAAAGGGATTCACCCTTCTGTATTCTCAGGGTGGCAATTATGACTTAGAGTACAGCATTTCTAACAGTGGGCTCTTTGAATTGTACTTGCAAAGCTCAGCATCTGCACACTAGACACCACGTTTCTGAAATCCGCTTTTTCTACCGCAGTGGTTTTCAGCACGCTCTGATTTATTGCCACCTGTATGAAGAATTTAAGCTTCCTGACAACAGTGTGCTTTCGTCTTTGGATTCTGTGGATGACAGGGATCTGGGGACTGTATGCTGAAAGTTAGTTACTGCTTTACTAGTATAGCAGAGCTTGATGCTAGGAGCACGGTGTAAATGATGCCAGTATAACTAGGTTTATTTTTACAGTGCCCATCAGAGATATGCTTGTTTCTCAGAAAATAATCTTCCTTTCTCTTTTTCTTCTCCATTTATATCTGCCTGGATCTGAGGATGAGAGCCCCTTTTAGCATTCATGCAAGCAGCTACCATATAAGAAAAACACACACAAAGGTCTATTATGGATGGGTTTATCACTAAGCAATGCGACTATTACACGCTTACTGTCATCCTGCTATGTAACAGTGCATGTTTTTCCCCATGTGCTGTTTCCCACCCTGTGTGCTTGTCACCAGTCAGAGGACGCTGCTGAAAAGACATGCATGGAAGTTTAGCAAAGTAACTGCAGAACTGAAGCCATTAAGATGTAGTTCTAATACTGAAGAAAGAGCTCCTCCTGAAGGCAAAAATTGGGACCTGTGGCTCATTAAGTTATTTGGACTTTTCATGTGTTTGCATTGCATATAAGAACATAACACTTTTTTTTTTTTATTATTATACTTGGACTATATTGAGCCCTAAGCCCAGAAAAAGGAACATAGAAGGAGTGCAGTTACAGAGAAGCAAATAAAAGTGCAAACAAGCTCCATTTGTTGGAGGAACTCGAAGTGTGAAGGAACTCGAGTGTGCAGGCAAGGCAGTAGTATGTACTGGGGAATGACAGTAGGGTGATTTCTTGCTGGAGAATTGGCAGACTGCTTGTCATGGCTTAGAGCGAGTAATGGAACTGAGTATTCATTGACGGACTATGATGGTCACTGCTTATGTTGCCTTATATCGGTAAGAACTCTGCCCATAGCATTTGTTTCTCTCCTAAACAGCTTGATTTATGTGCAGATTTCTTCATGATGACATTTTGACCATTTCTATTTTGGGCCTAATCCAAAGCCTGCTGGTGTAACTGAACGTTTCTTTCTAACTTCTGCTGTGTCTCCATAATGCCACACTTGGGTGTCTTTACAAGAGTCCTAATGTCTTCTTGTCTGTCTTTGTTTAAAAGGGGGTTATCTGGAGCTCAAAAATCAGGCATTACTAGCATGAATACTTCAGAAAATTGCATTTGGAAGGGAGGCCAAATTTTGCTCTTAGGTACATCCCATGAAGCCTTGTTGACACTCAAAGGGGAATCAAAAACATTCTATTACATGTGCCATCAAATTCTATGATGTCCTTACTGCTACAAAACAGCATTTAGAAAAATGAAATGTTGCTAATAGTTGCCTGTGTTTTAAGGGATAATAGTGGATAACTGTCCCTGCACAGGAATTAGCAGATCACACAAGGAGTTTCCCCAAGAAACAGGTCTTTAAGAAACAAACCTCTTACACAGGGTTACTGTAAAACATGTATGAAAAAAGATAAATATTGAAGCTTTGGTAATTTTGTTAGTATCTTAAAAGTGTAAACCTCTTGTGATTGAATTGAACAGTTTATTTCAAATAAAAAATCCTGTACTCGGTGACATGAAGGTAAGATCATCTAGCAGTTACATACAAAGTATAAAGGGGGAGAACATACATGCCCAGTACAGCAGGATTCTCAGTATTAGGAGTGGGTTTAATTTACGACCTTCCCAACATTTTCCAATTTTAGATGTCCAAACATCTGTGCTGTGCACACATGCATATACATACGTATATAGTCTTAAAAAATTTCCTTTGGTGATACCTGGGAATTACTCAGTCTTCTTTCCCGTTCTTCACGCTGACAGCATAAACCAAGATATTAATTTGTCTTGGCATTAATTATTGCAAAATATCTCTAAAATAGAGTCTGCTATTTGAAACCCCTTTTAAAATAAATTGGAATAACTGAAATATTCCTGTGGAAAAGATTAAAATAAAAGATGTTTAAATGTGTCTGTATCCATTACAGATAACCATCTCCTTTCCCTTTTTCCTTTGAGCTGACTCTTCAACGGGATTGATCCATGCAGTGAGTCAATCCTTACCCATCATTACAAGACTGGGGTTTTGTTTCTCCTTTTTGAGCGATTTCTTATACTCAAGAGTAGGGGAACAAGGGAAAAAATATCTGTGGACGATGTTTTGTAATTCAATACACCTTCAGAATTATCTCAGAAAGTAAATACTTTTGAGATGGTTAATTTCTAAGAGTTCCTAGTAGACACTGAAGTGTTTTTGTATTTCCCAACACTGTCTTGACAGTCCGAAGGATCCAGTGTTTGGGAGCAGCTGTAGAATTAACCATTTTAGAATGTGTTGGGACTGTATCTGCCTGTAAAGAAAAACACACCTTTGTTTCTGACTTGTTTACTTGAACTTCGACAAGTAGAAAATGTAGGTGCTATGTGAATGTTTCTGTCCCCATGAAATGAAAGCACAGTTTAGTTAGGGGTTTTTTTATTATTCCCACAGTAAACATCTAATTCATCTCTTTGCCTTTGTAAAATAAACCAGTGATATACATACAGTAGAATTTGAGTATGTTAAGGTCTAGACTTCCTTTACATTATATGGGTTTAAAAGTGGAAAATATAAAAACTGACAAAAAATGTCTTCATTGTGAGAACTAATATTTAACCAGTCATGTTTTTTCATAATGCCTGTAACACGTTATGCTTATTTGCACACAAAACTGTCTTGACCTGTTTCAAGTAGTCGGGCATCACATTTTTGTTCAGACCTACGTAGAGTTTTAGATAAACCTGCAAGAATATGCTTTTACAAAGTAAATTTTTTAAAGAAACTCTTTGGTATTCTGTAGTAAATGTATTTATTTACCAGTATGTGCAACAACTAATTTTTGTATTTTCACATAATTTACTTGGTGTATGTCATAGAGGTTCTAGTGTTTGTCAATACAGAACACTGTGGAGAAATATTAAACTTAATTTGTTTGAAACAACTATGTCTTTCCCTACCCAAGGTCAGAAACACCTACACAGAGTATGGAGGTTATTTAACATAAGGAGTTTCCAGTGCTGTTTAAACTGTATTTTTACCTTTAATGCTCATATGAATGCAAAACAAAGAACACAGCCAAAGAAAGTTATACTGTCAGTCTTGACTTTATCAGTCATTTTCAGCCTGTACCTTTTCTCGAAGTGAGCTCAAAGACTTGAACTTGGGACACACTGTAGAAATACTCCTCTTACCCCTCTTCCTGAAGAAGAGAGTGAGATTCCTAATGAACACTGGCTGCGCAGAGGCCCACTTGTTTGCTGCCTTAGGTCCCTACCACCCAACAATCATGTCCCATTCCTGCTACCTCAGTGCTGTTTGCTGTGAGGTCAACCAATTCTTTCCAAGTCTAGCTAAAGGACTGAATTTTTGGCCTGCTCATTTCTACCAAAATTAGTCTGGAAAATGGTCAGAAAAACCTGGGATGTAGTTCAGTAAGGACAAGAGCAAAGAGCTATACTTAGGCAGGGATGATCAGCTGCACAATTACAAAAAACCCCCCAAGCTTCAAACATGTAAAAAGCTATTGGAAAGCAGAAGAGAAGTATCTGACCTCCATATCTCTGATAGACAGAACTGGTTCAAATTGTAGTCAGGTTAGACATCAGAAAATTTTCTGACTACAAAGCTATGAGCAGAACTTGTTGTCTGAGAAACTTTCAGTGACAGGAGAGTCGCAGTTTCCTCTGTCAGGAACAATATAGGTTTGGGTAATCTTGAATTTTGATGTCTGGTTGATCACAACAGTAGTTACCAGCAGAGAGGTGGAGTGGTCTCTGGAAACTATCTAAGCCATCCTGGGAAGATCACTGAGAAAAATGAGCATATGGTCAGGTGTCTATTTGCTCTCTAGGAATCTGTGCCCCTCCTGAAAACTGGTTAAGCCCCAAAGCTGAGAAAATGACTAGAGCAACCTTTCCAGCTGTATTTTTACACAGGATGCTCAGTCTGTCTGATCATTTCCATTCATTTTCTTTGAAATATGTGGTTGGTATAAAACCATTGAAAAATAGCTGATTTTCTAACTCTTACCTGGGTTCTCTTGTCCAGTGTTTGTGATACATGAGGTTAGAAACAATGTTTTTATTAGATTGTGCAAGTAAAAATCATTTAGATAGAGGATTATTGCACTACATTGTTCTGTGACCTCAAAGTTAATAATAATTTTCTTAGCTGGAAAAGGAAAGAATCCAACATATGAACACTAAAGGCTAATGCAGTGAGTTAGGTCATAAACTTCTTACATGGTTATCTGTTTTCCAGATACTATTTGATAACTAGTCCTTGTTACAATATTTTTGGGACCGGCACTGATCTTACGCTTTGTACTTTTTTTCTGATCCCATGGAACGCCTGAAATGATCTGTAACCATAAACAAATATCCAGGAAGAATTAAGCATTTCTGTGGGTTTTTAAATCTATTTTTATCAGAATATTTAATTTAAACAACGTATGTGCTGTTTCTTTTAGCTTTAATAAAAACTCTAGCCATTTAATTTACTATATGGGAAACACTGTAAGTAAAGGAGCATGTGCTTTTAATAAGCCTGACTGCTTCCACTGGGTGTCCCCCTGAGCTGCTACATTTTTTTTCCAAAGTCCCAGGTTTACTTATGTTCTGACCTATGATTTTGATTTACTTGTTTAGTAGAAGTTCTTTGAGAATCCTGATTTATTCAGATAAGCTCTTCTTCAAACTATGAATGCTCTCTGCTAAAAGTGAACAATCAGTAACTAAGAATGCTGGACACACCTGTGACATGATCCTTTTCTAAAATGCGTATCTAAATAGACATTTCTGTTTCAGAGGGAGGAAGGCTGAAGCAAAGAGAGAAAAGGAAGTGTCATATAAACAGGAGGAATATCAGTTTGAGGACTGCTGGTAAGCTGCTGTACGAGGTATGCCTGGCTACATTCAGAGAGTACTAACTGGTAGCTGGGGTGGGGCTGCCAAGGCGATCGAGACCTCCGCACTGAGCTGTTGAGACTCTTTGACACCACACAGTCAACCTGCACTAGCAGCATTTTCTCCTGTTGGTGCTGCAAAGAAATATGAAGCCTTTAGCTCTGCCACAGGTATTAAAAGATGTTCTAACAACCGGTCACTGTGTTAGTAAAGGAAAACTCACTGGATTTTGGTTTGGTTTGGTTTTTTTTCACTAGTGCTGTGATAGAATTTATTTCTTATCTCACACTCCAGTGCAATGTCTGCTTGGTGTGTCTGTGGGGACTGTGTTGGCCCACCAGACTAACTCACAGGACACAGCTGACTTCTCTAGTTACCCATGCTAAGGGGCCTGAAAAGGAATTCTGGGCTTTTACTTGTCTGCCAAAAATGACCATTCAGTAAGGACGTGGAAGACAGCAAGGACAAAAAGCAGAGTGAATTTAGGAATTAAACTTTTGCTATTACTTGGGAAGCTTAGCATGTTACACACATCTGAATTGCTTTATATTTCTCTCACTGATACAAGGAGAATACAACTCCCAGTGCCAAGTGAAACAGCTCCAAAGGACATGCTGATCAATACCAAGTGACAGCCTACTGGTTAGGCCACCCTCAGGGAATAACTGAGGTTGGCGGTCCTTGCTCCACACCATAGTGTGAGGATTTACAAATGCTTCCTATTATTGTAGTGAGGGTCCTCACTAATACAGCAGGCTGCCTTTATCAAACAATGAAATTTCTGTGTGTCTTCATACTCAGTGCTGTACCAGGGCCTGGTCAAGCTCCTCACTCAGTACAGAAACACTGACCATCGAAAGGCCATTAGAAACATTCACAGCCTGTCGTAGTTTATGCCCAAAGACACATTTTCCCCATTGGGACAGGGGGATCCCATCAGGCCCTAGCATACCTTGTCTCTTGAAGGCTCTTCCATGGTTTAAAATGCCAAGGTTTTGGTGCTAGCACCAGTCCTGGAGCGAGGTATTGATATCCTGGGCTCGCTCCTAGCTTCTTGGAGGATCTGTTCCATGCTCTTCCCAGGCACAGAGGTGAGGCTGACAGGTATCTTCCACTAGACCAGGTTGCTCAAAGCCCCAGCCAGCCTGACCTTGAACACTTCCAGGGACGGGGCATCCACACCTTCTCTGGGCAACCCGCTCCAGTGTCTCCCCACCCTCATGACCAGAGGCACTTCCCTCAGCCTGCCCTTGTGTGCCATGTGCCCCGGCCCCTCACCATCCCGGGGGCCCTGGGCTGGGCCCACACCCCACACCTCGGTGTCTTTCCTGGACTGGGAGACCAGGAGGGGACAGAGGGGTCCAGATGCAGTTGCCAAAGTACCAAACAAGAGTGGAGGAAAGCATTTTTACTGGTATTTTCTGGGTTTAATGGAGGGTTGTCTGGTTTTTTAAATATGAGGAGGGGATGGGGGATAGGAAAGAGGGGCTCACACCACCCGTGGCAATCAACGCAATAATTGTTGCTGCCGGGAGATGGAACGGGTGAGCCCAGGGGACGGCCAGGTGTGGAGGCTGGGCCTCCCAGCTAACGGCAGGTCTGGCGGCTGGGCCGGGCGTCCTGCGGCATCACGGAGGGAGGCTGTGCTGGAGGTGGATCCACTTCCATCTGTTCTTCTTCCACTTCTTCGTCTGAGGTTCACCCTCTCGCTGCTTTCTTTTTTTAATTCCCGGGGACATTTTTAGTGTTATTCTCTAACACAAAGTATGGTCTGATTCCTGCACTCATCTGGGAGTTTCACCAAGACATTTCACCATGGCTATGGCACAGACAAAGAACAACTCATAACTCTTGCTCGTGCTCTTCTTGGGACACACCATAGATTAGACTACTGGCCTGCAGCATGGAATAAGCTGGGAAATGGGCTGTGGGTTGGGGTAGCATATGAATGTTGTGGATTGTAGTGACAACAGTTTCTTGGGTGTACAGCAGCCATGACACAGTTGAGAGAGAGTCATGTGTGTGACCGGTCTGTTCTGCTGATCAGTTAACATTCAGGTAAGAGAAAGAAGGCATACTTTCTCCTCCAGCTTCCTGGTAATTGCATAAATATATATGGATTTGATTAATTTTCACAAATGGTAGCACACAGATGTTTCCGAGAAAACCAGAAGAGACATTTGGTTAACTCTGGGATGACAAAGGGCAAAAAAGAAAAGACTGTTTCTTCAGAATCGGAAAGGAAAGAATCACAAATATCTGAACCGAATAATCTGCTCCAAGATACCAGTCTCCAAAAAGCAAGGACAAAGTGATGTTGGCAACATCATGGTAAGGCCACAGCAAGACTACATGAAAGAGGGCACTGGCTTCCAGTTCAGGTAGATGATGTGACTGTTACCACAGGAATGAAATTGGTATAAGAAGATGAACAGAGAGAAGTCTTCACTGGGAACAAAAAACACACAAATGACAGTTTATGACCTCTACCTTCACCATCTAGATAACATCCACTATTGCTCCTATTACTCAAGTCCTTTCATGTTGCGCTTTCTCACTGTGCCTGTTTCATCTGAATCACTGGCTTTTTGCTTTTTCAGTGCTGCATTTTCATTTTCTGACTCCACAGACAGGTCTTCTTGGGTTGACTCTTCTGCTTCGCTGCAGCTCTCAGAGTGGAATCCAGCGTTCTCTGCTATGACAGCAGGATCGTCATCCTCGTAACAACAGCAGCACTCCTCAATGCTTTGGCTGTGATGAAGGTCCCTCTCCTCATCACTGCTGCCAGTTACCTCATCCTTTTTCTGCATTAAATCATGACCACCCCTTCCCATGCTGAGATCAGATAGCAGGGTTTCATTGCACAGATGCTCCTCATCTTCCATGCCCTCCATTCTTTCTGCCAGCTCTTCTGCAGAGGGCTGGCTCAGGTCAGGGTAATCTACAAGGATTGTGTCCTGTTTGCGCTTGAAGCAATCAGAATTATCATACACAGGATAGGTCTCTTCTGGATAACCTTAGGAATAAAGTGATACACAGCTTGAAGTGTTAGCAGCATTTAAAAGTAGTACTGACTTCAGTGATGGATACACAAGTTTGTTACAACAGTTGTTTTTAGCACCACCAGTATAAGTGTCATGTATTTAACACCATGTATATGTCACAGTATTAAATCCATGGCAAGAATGTGCAAAACATGACTTCTTGGGAGATGATGAGAAAACTCCACTTATTTTTAGGGAGCCAGGATATCAACCCTGACTTTCAGGAGTGAATACCTGAGCTTTGCTGAAAGCTATGGCAGCTAACAGGTGAAAATTGCATGTCTTGGATCTTTAAATAGATCCCTTCTTTTTTGTTTCTGTCTACAGATTGACTGATTCATGTTTTGAAGACTTTTGCTATAAACAGCATTATTTATAAAGTTGAAAAACCAGATATGTCAATGACTTTGTGCATTTCATTTTAGAAAATGCATCATGAACTTGATTTAAGAAAACAGAGCTCGAGGCCACTGTTTATGCTTTATGTTTTGGATCATTTTTGAAAGCTTCTTAAAGAGCAAGGAATTAAGTCTGCATTTAAAATTATGATAGTGAGCAGCTCAACTAGGATATCTTGAAAACACATTTATGTAACAAGTAAACACTGAGGAATGGAAAGGACATTAAAATAAAGAATTTTTAAGAGCCAGACTTCCTGGAGTTGACTTTTACAGCATTGGAGCAAACAAAGAATGACTAATCAAAAGTAAAAACTGTAAGTTATCCAAAACATGATTCTGATTTCCAAGGGGTTTATGATTTTGCCTGAAATCTAGCCCAGCAAAGAAAGCGAAAGATATAATCCTACAGCAGCCAAGACCGAGCAGCAGATGGAGCATATGTGAATATTCATATGCCACTTTTGGCAGCAGATAGTGTAGTGTTTATACTAAAGGAAATGCTGGATGCCTCAAAATCTATTTTCTTTCTATTATGGTTGGGAAAACAAACCACCTCTTGCAAAGTTTTGGACACTGATTTCTGAAAACAAAGGATAGAGTTAACAAAAAATTTTGAAAGGCTCTGGGACTATAAGTAATACTTATTCAATTTTTCTCATCAGGGTAATGGTAAGAAAGGTACTTGCTTACCTTCCCAATCCTCCATGTAAGGAGCTTCTTCAGCTTCCTTCTCAGGAGAGATTCCATCTATGAATTTTCCTTCTTTCATAACTCTAGTAATTTCTCGGAGTTGCTGAAGTAACCTTTTTTCCTGGTCTGTTGTAACATTTTGAGTCCTGCTAGAAAATATTAGACACCCGAACTCAGTCCACTATTTTTACAAACTATGAACAGATTTTGAACCCAACCATTTGGCTGCCCCAGCAGCACAGTCTGAAGAAACCTGGCTGCAGTATGATCACTATTCCACAGCTGCATGTGGTCTGCACTTCGGCTCGGTATAAAGGTTTATCCATTTATCCAGAAAGCCTGCAAACTTAAACAGGTAAAGGAAGGCAGGTACAGCCAATGTGAGCACAAGTGACACACAAGCAAGAATTGTGGCACAAAAGACACTAGAGAAATTTCTGGCCTTTAGAAGAGTGTTAGGTGAGAATTAGAGGGCCATGCCTTGTTTGAAGCATTTTAAGAAAATGTAATTCAGAACCTATGCTACATTTAAAACAACTTGTGGGGGTGATCAAAATGTCTCACACAGACATTAGTCTCAAGAGTCTAATGATCCCTAAATATGACCATTAAAGGTCATTTGCAAGGCCTCATTAAGAAACGTCAGTTGGACAGATCATGATGTTGTTATACAGAGTCGACAATGCTGCCTAGCAGGGAGGTGGGGGGAGAAGCAGGAAGGAAGATTTAAAAATGAAAAGAAGGTGTTACATTTAGCTTTAACTTGCCCTTTAGAATCAGAGGGAGAGTGGGAGAGGACTCAGATTTTTATCAGATTAAAAGCAAACCATAATTTTGACAGGTTCTGCACTGCTGATCTAGTAATTACTACTGCTCAGGTAATACAATTACTTACTGTTGTAACAAAAATACTTCCAACAGATAAAATCATGTAGTCATTACATGTTATTTTCTCTGGAAGAAAAGTAGTCTCCTAAAAATCTTATGGACAAAAAAGAATTATCTGGAGAGTGGTGATCTGAGCTCTAATAACTCAGAATAAGAAAGACACTGGCTGTATTTAGGGGTGAAAATGGTTCTGACTCTTGTGCTTGTTTCATCCTGAGCTACAAGTTGTTCTTGAGCAGGTGTTTGATCCCCATGTAAGTGTCAGTTCAAGCCTCTCAGGGGACTGAAGCACTACTCTTTAGAATCTCGTAGTGTTTTAGGCCTCTGGTTACTCAGAGAGGGTGGTCCTTGGCATGTGCAGAATGCTGAACTGTAGGCGGTATGTGAGGCCAGACAGGTGATCTCTGGTGATCTCCAGACCATCAGATAGACAGATAATCTCCAAGATTAGACAGCTGCTCACTGAATCTTATGGGTGAGATGGGAAGAGGGGAGCTGGGAAGAGATTAATGATTTTGGATTTAGGTAATTAGTATCTACCTAAACCTTGTTTGAGGTACCTGAATTCTCATAAACTTGAAAACTTGCACTGTCCATCTTCGGATTTTCCTCTTACTAACTGTTATGACTAAAGCAGACTTTGATAGCCACTTTGTGCTACTCTACATATATGGGAATGATGGTGACATGATAGTTACTCCACTAAAGGCAGCAGAGACATACTGTGTGATGGTGATCAATGTGCTGATCCTGGGCTAGATTTTGTTGGACACACAGTTGTCTGTAACTGAACTTAGCTCAGGAGCAGGCCCACTGCTTTCATTAGCAGCTGCCCAGATTAAACTGTTTGACTGAGATCATAAAACTTAACATCACTTCTCCGTGCTGCCCCCGAGGGGCACTTTGCCCCACAGTTTGAAAAGCTGATATGTTCCCAATGCTACATGGAAGTTGCACTGAGTCTCCTCAAGTTGTGGTGGCAGTTTGTTCCACGGAGTAAGCAAGGGTGTGACACAGCATCTTCTCAAAAGCCTGGGTTATGCAGATGTAGAATTTGAGATGGGAACTAAGAGGCACACAGAAAGAAACGGTTTCATCAGCTAGCTGCCTTTGACAGAAGCTGTAATAGAACGGCCAAACTAATCCTCCTTTTATAGACAAAAGTGTATGTAATTCAAATATATATTACCTGGATGGAGACACAGAGGCCTCTCTGTTTAGCACAATGGGGTGATACGCTAGCTCAGGTAAAAGGATCAATCAATACAGCTGCATCACTGTGGCATCTCATATAGGAAAATTCCTAATATGCTGGATACTCTCATTAGAAAGCACTACTGTCTTATTGCAACACAAGGTCTCTGTATTTCAGAGTATTCCTCCTCCACATATCTTACTTAAAAGACAAATTTCCCTGTAGAGGGGGAGAAACCAAAGCCCATGCACTATTTCTACTTCATTTAAGGCCTCTAAGAAGACTTACTGTAGGATGCTGGCAATGTATAAGACATCTGGATGCCTGCATACAGGAGATTTACCAGGCTATAATGCACTTATGAATACTAAGAGGACGACAGATGCAAAAGGTTTACAGTGTAAGAAAAGATCATTATTTTTGCTCTGTGTGTTTGTAGCTCCAAGTTATTACTTTTCATAGTGGCAATGCTTATGTTTTGTAGGGTCCCAACGTGCTCACTAACAGGTAAAGTAAAGGTTTCTTATTCTTACACTGAGATCAGAACATTCCCTAAAAAGCTGTCATGAGTGCAGTGAAAATCCATAATCTAACATGAATCTCAGACATGTCAACTGGTATTTTTTTGCTTCATGATCTTAAAATAATCATTATTAAAATGCAGCTATAGCCCAAAAATGGCACCCCACAAAGTACAGCTTCTCTCTCTCTCTTCCGTATCACATTTGTTCAGTTTATGGTAAAAAGGTAAGCTTTTCCAACTGACAGCCTGGTAAACAGGACTTTAAAAACAGGTAATCAAGCTGCATTATTTCTACCTCTTACCTAGTTACCAGAGACTGAGATTTTTTTTTTTTTTTTTTTACAAGAGAACATTGTACAATACTCCCATTGAGAAAAACATTTACAAGTATTCTTCAGTTTAAAATGTTTTCAAAATACCAAATTTTACAGACAGTGGTGGAAAGAATATGGGTAAGACATCTGTGAGAATGGGTAGGGAAATCTTTTGTACCTGTTCTATCACTGTCCCAACATTGAAATGCTCTGCTAAAAGCCCAAGAAAAAGCAATATGCATGCTTTTAATGCAGAGAGCCCTATATAACCATCAATCAAGTCTTGAATCATCAAATTACCAGAAAGGCTCCTATCTATCTCTGCTGACAGATACTGGACCATAAAGGTCTACATTTAGAAACTGGAAATGCTAAGGTCCTCTTAGTGATAGGATGTGATAATAAATCACAAAAATGTATAATTTAAATTTGTAACCTGTTGAAAAAGGAACTGGGAAGAGTGCTAGATTTTTCTCAGAGCTGTGAATCATGATATCCTTAGGTACTATGTACCTAAATTTAAATGTGTGCATTAGGTAACAATTATCTTTGTCTGTCTCTTGGTTTAGTTTTGGTTATGTTACTAAGGACCAGGCCAGGTAGTTCTTTCTTCCTCTTGCTTTCTTTACCTTGCTTCTAGTCCTTGCTAATACATGCTAGGCTTTATTAAAAGTGTTTGTACTTGGACTTTTTGAAAGCATTTTTGCAAGGGGGTTTCTGTACTTAAGGCTGTAGCAATTCCAACTGGTATCCTTGTTTGGAAGGAGGTTCCTTGGTTGGTTTGGAGGTTGGTCTTCAAGCCTCATTAAAAAAAAGGCAAATCCAAGTTTCTGCCTGCCTACTTCTGCAACACAGGGCTGGATAATGCAGGCTAACCCACCTGAGAAAACTATCTAATAGTATTGAGAGGTCTTCCAGTCTCACTTCACTCAAATGCTTTTGAAAGGAAAAAGAAATAAGCAGGACAAGTCACAGCAAGAAAACAACACGTACACTTGCTACAGAAGAAAGCAGAATAAAATCACACAGCACAGTATATATTATTCTTCTGAAACAGGATTTCTTTCTATGGTACAGCATTATCTGAGAATAAACTGTCCTTCCAAACTCATCCAGATTTCAAAAGCAATGTTTTTTTTGAAGAAAATATACAAAATTAGAATGCCTTTGGATTCTAAGAACCTTCACCAGAAGGAGAAAGCCCAGATGAATCTTGGAGCAGTTCAGCTGGGAGAACACTCCTGAATATAGTGAGAGGACACTGAGGCACGAGCTCAGACCTCAGCACTATTGCACTGCGTGTTACGGTGTGACAATGCAAACACATCCTTCGGTTTGGTTACTGATACTTGGCAGGCTGGGACTCACTTTGCCATGTCTAGTATAATGGGCCATGGTCCCACCTGTGGTCTTTCTGCAGTACTTTAAACATGATACCAGTGATCTCTTTCTCTGACTTTTCTGTCGTAAGGATTTCCATTTAACTGCATATTAATAAACGGAGCTCAAATAATTTTTGCTCTCTTCCTCTTTCCTTTTAATTTAAATCTATCAACATCCAGACTGAATAATCCTAGCACTGTACTCCGTCCTCTCATTACACTTTCTAACCATACATTTTATTTCAGTATTACTGAACTTGATGAGTATCACAGTGTAGATTAAGAAAGCTTCAAAGTCTGGGTGTATTTGAAAAACAGCTATTTGCTCCATCTAGAGGTGCTTTCCCCCTGCTTTTTAAAGAGGCTACATACAAAATTCTTTATTAGATTCAGATTCTGATTTCCCCTGAGGCCTTTAGATCCATCTATATAAATAGTCTGGTTGAACAAAGAAGGGAAGTTCTACTAAATAAAGGCTCTAAGCCAACAACACACAGTGGAACAAATACTGAATCAGACCCTAAACCCATTTTCTCAGTAAAAAATAACCTATCCTGAGAGTCAGCACAGTATCTGTGTAGCTTATAAGCCTATTTCTGGCAGCTTAAAGGTATGCACAGAGCATTGCGGTAGCTCTCCGAAACAGAGATGAGTAACAGTCAAAATAGTATTCTTCTGTTTCACCAACAAAGCCAGGGCAGCTTAAGGGTTGTCCCGCTGGAACCTGGCCTAACACAGGCAAGTCTGGCACCTTTTGACGAGTGCAGCCGCAACACAAGGCACGGTGCAAAGTGGGCAAAACTACATGCTCAAAGAGAATGTGGTTTGAAGCATAAATGAACATAACGTGCAAGGTCAGCACAGACGTGTTCCTACAGAACGGGTTAAAACAAGCATTGACTGACCCAGACAAAGTTAACGTGCATTACAACTTGAACAGCTATCTTTTTTTGCTTGCAAATGTCACCTTAATATTCATGGTATTTAAATTTTCGAACACTGCAGTTATACATTGTCCTATTGATGTGTTGTTACACTCCTTATGAAAAACATACACTTGTTTCCAGTGTTTCTTTATAATGCAGAATAGTGATCTCAGATTTATGGCAAACATTAATAAACATAATAAATTTTTAAATCCTGATTTTATAACTCTTTTTCTCTTATATTTAGAAGCAAATGCATGGATTTACTGGTTACAGGGTGGAACTAAGTTATGGAATCAGATTATTATACAATTCTGCCCTTAAAGAAATATTTTATGGATATTCTAAGAGTCATTTACATAGATTATAACAGCATTTCTATTTAGAAAAATAATCCACAGAACTGGAAAATAACACAAAACAAATGTGTATCTTATGAATCATTCAGAATATTACTTTGGTCATGTAAGACAGGTTGTTTTATATACTTTAAATGTAGACGTTTTATTTTCTGTTTACACATACCTGTCATTATCTTCCAAATAACGCACTGTACAAAGGGGAAGGGGAGGGATAGTTGCTTTTCTGTTTAAGGAAAATGAAGTTGAAAAGATGATTTATTTTAAATATAGACACTGAAAAGACAAAAACTGCAGAACAAAAAGCGTGACGTGTAAAACCAAATTTCTACAATTTGAAGTAGTAATAAAAATGCTGTTTTAATATAGCAAATGTTAGAAAGTTTAATTTCTAATCAGAGCAGAGTCTCTCCTTCAAATGCTGTAATTTGAAACATACCTGTCACAGTTAGGTCCTACTCTGTTGATTAATTTTTCCATAGCTTCTTCTGTCTCTCTCAGTTTTTCCTGGAGTTGAGTGAGCTCATAGTCAGCTGTAAAACCAACAAAATCCCAAGATCTGTCAGTAGGAGCTTTGAAAATGTATCTCTGTCCCATTATCACAGGAAGCATATGCTGTACCAAACCAAACTGACTCTGAGGAAACTAAAACGTGCAGCTTAAAGAGTTCTACCTACTCTTCCTGGTACAAGAAGGTGAAGACTATTGCCAGTGGTAACAGGACACACAGAAAGCACTTTCTTTCAAAGGCTCCCGAGCAACCTCCCAATAATCAGAGTGAGTGGGCCACAGTAAATGCCCTGGAGATTAAAGTTAGGGGAAAGAAAATACAATTTTTTTTTCTAAGGAAACCATGTTTTACTATCTATGGCAGAATTAATAGTTTTCATGGAATTGCTCTGATAAATCCTTGGGAACAGAGACAAAAGGTCACTTGAGCATTTTCTAGCAAGTCTAAGGTTTGAGAAATCGCATTTTTGGTAAAGAGAATAATGTTCATGGACTTGATAGCATCCAACCCTGCACAGGGGTGCTGGGGTAGGCAGTGAGCACTAACAGTCTGCCAGGCTTACACGGATGAACAACAGCTAGCCACATGGTGTCTGCCTAGGGAGCACAGCGCGGTAGTTCCATGGTTGCACGCTTCTCAAAAAATGTGTCCATAGTATGATAGTAGACATACATGCAAGAATACCCATACTGGCTTTAATTTAGCCAAGAGCGTTAACAGTAAAGATGCAACAGCATGGATGTCAACAAAAATGCTCAAGCTCCTTGTCTGGCTTTTATAGCTGATGCTCAAAATCCTACAGCTGAGACTTCATTGTTCCCCACTGCAGAACAAAACGAAACCATCCTGGGTTAGTTAAATATTCAGCTGTTACAGGCACACCCATTTAAGCAGCACAAAGGGACAATGGAACTCCGACACAGTAGGAATGGAGAAAGCCATCCACAAACATCCTGCTTTTGGAAAGATCTCTATTCTGCAGAGAATGTCACTACTTAATGTATCACCGATGTCATTATTTTGCGTGTTTGAGACTTTAAAAATAGGGGAGGGGAGGGGAAATTGGCAAAGATTCTTGGAGGAAGTTACTCCTTCCAAGTCACTATGTTAGTGGTTCCTAGTCCAGTGACTCGTCCCCTGCTCTGCTACAGCTTTCAATGAACGCTTTAGGAAAACAAATGAAGAGCTCTAGAAAAAGGCAGAATAATTTTCATCACTAGTTCTTTGGGTTATAATGATGGTAAATATTTAACTTACTGCAAAGTTAGTTTCTCTTACCAAGCATTAGAGAAAAAAATACAATTACTGTTGCTAATAAATTGCACAAAATTGCCAGGCACAATGCAGTGTAAGTGCACTGAAAATACAATCTATAGCACTGAGTACATTAGGTATTCCTAATATACGCATTAATGTCAAGATAATTACAGCTATGTTAAGAGAATTACCTTACTGCTAGCACTTTCTATAAAGCCCTAAGTACTTTTATTTCCTATTACAGTTTAGCCAGCTAAACACAAAACACTTAAATACTGTTATGGTAACTACCCATCCAAGCATCAATAGTAAGCTTATTAATCTATCTAATAAATGTCTACAAACAGTTGAATCTATCCCACCGATGTTTAGGTAAAATCACAATAACATTTCAGAAGACTGTTCAGTGTCCCATCAAAATTTTGAGCATTGCAAAAAGGGAAGGGAAAAAGTAGGAGAGTGCCTGGTAATGGCTAAGAATTCACAAACTCAAAAAAATGAAGGTAGCTTTTAGTAATATCTTTATATACTATTACTAGAATACTACAGATTGTAGAATAATTATAGGTGGACATCCTATTATCCATATTTAATCATTAGCTACATAGCTTTTCAGCAAATCCATACAGTTAATTCTGTGAACCTCATGAAATGCCACTGCTCCCAGGGGGGCTTGGGATCAGGCTACTATATTGGAGTCTCATTAGCTGAATGAGATTAGAAAGTGACAGTGCAGTAATTCACTTCAACTCTTGCTCATTCCAACACAGAAGCTTCTAGCTTGTTTTTTACGGAGGGGAACAGCAGCTTTACAGTGTGCCCAGAACTTCAAGAACCTGGTTGGACCATGCCTCTACAAAGTCAACAGCTACACAGATAAAACTCTGAAGTCATACTCACTGATTTTCCTTTTCATGTTTCCAGGTGCAGCAGCAGGGCATTTCCGCTCTCCAGTGGTAGTTTTTCCCTTGGAAGCCAGCTAATGTGTGAAAAAAGATGACCCTTCTATGAGTTACCACAATAGCAATATATAAGCCCCAAGGGCAACAGAAAAAAAAGATAAAAAAGTAAAATATGCCAGAAAGTAACTGCAGAAAAGCATGCCTAGCAGCAAAAACAGACAACCATGAAAGATGCCTGGGAGATGTTGCCAGCTGAAAACTCCACTTCAAACAAATGATATTTTTAAGCACAGTGAAAGCATAACTCATCAAAAATAATGTATTCATTTTAGAATATTTATCTGTTCCATTCTTCTGTGTATAGGAGGGAAAAAAAAATGCATTGGGCAATTATTGTGAAATAAAGGACAGGTTTTGAAGGAACTATATGTGACCCCACTTGTTCCTCTTTCAACGCTTTCTGCCATTATTCCTTACCAACTTTGTACCTGCAGCAAAGATACTTGGCTGGTTCTATACAGAAGCTGCAGGTTATCTATTTCTTTTGTCTTCTCTGTGTTTGATCAGTTCGCCCAATTCACTTTCTTGCCTCTGTCTGTCCAGAGCAAGCTCAACTGTTTAGGCACTGCTCAGTCTGGATTCAGCCCTCACTCAAAGGAAAAAACATTTCCACAAGTCCACTTCTTCCTCCTCCCACATAACTGACTGTCATCACCTACATGCAAGTCAGGTCTGTTGTAACAAAAAGCTGTAAGAAGTTCAAATCACCTGCAAAACACTTAAGGGGAATTTGGGCTGTGCTTTTTTAAACTAGCTTTAACTTTTTTAAACTACCTCAGATGGGGTAGTTCCAGCGTGGTCAGTACAACCTTACAATCTCCCATTCTCCAACAACATGGTGCTTGTGTTCCAGAAGGTATGCAATAACTGTACTCCCTCTCTCCCACTTTAAATGCATAACACAATGCATGACATATACAGTATATATAATATGTAGTCACACATAATAGAAAAGAATACCATGTGTATATTCAAAATTAATCTAACATTGTTCTAGACATACACATTTTCCAAGGGGAATAAAAAAATCCTTAAAAGTAAGAGGTCAGAGGCCAATACCCCTTCTTGCATTCTTAGCTACAGTCTTTGCAATAGCAAAAACCACAGGATACACCAATCTTTCAACCCCCAGTCAAAGGTCCAGCATAAGCATTTTTTTTTGAGCAAGGCTGAAATGGAAGCAGATACAGAAATGGGACTATTGTTTCTGTTTTGAGGTGTTTTTAGTTGTTATTTCCCTGACTTTTCAATTTATGTTGGTCTTACCTTAAATAAAATATACAGGATATATAAGAAGATGCCAAATCCATATATAGGGATAATCTGCCCCACAAGACCTCTCCCAGTTCCACCAGTGTTTCCACCACCACTTCCACCTGCCTTGGCTTTGGCAACTGCTTCAGCAAGGTGAGACCTTGCAAAATGAGGAGCAGCCCGGCTGTCGGGAGTGGCCTGGTAATGCATCCTTGGTGGAAAGCGACCAAGCTTCCCTGCAAAAAACCACACAACAATTATTTATCTTCTATTACTTTTCACCCTTTTACATGCAGCCTAAAACTGCAGAAGGTGCGGCTGACCTATTTATCTACTTTTAAATGCATCAGCACTGATGAATGAAGTAACTTGTTAGACTGTAAGTACTAAGTCTGTAAACTCAATCCTTAGTCACTTACTATATGCAGTGCTAGGAGTTAGGTATTACTCTCTTGATTTTAAGAAAAGAAAAAGCTGGCAGAGCAATTAACAAAACACAGATTTTAAAAGGTATATACTTGTCCAAAGACCCTATGAATCAGCATCCCTAACAGGATGAAAACGTGAACTCTAGTGGTTCTCTGCTCAAAAAAAACCCAACAATGTGTAAGCCTGATCTTTCAATAATATGCAAAGACATGTTAATGTATAAACCACTACCCATACCTGATTTTACCAAACGAGTAATGAAAGATAAAGAAAAGTGGTGGCACCTCAAACTGTTGTCCTTAAACTGTTAGGTAAAGCAATGTAAGAGAGGAGGCTGAATATAGCTTGGGACATATTATATCTTCAGCATTTTAGAGGAGAAAAAAATGCTTTCTAGCCTTGACAGAGGCAGGGATAATTTAAAACAAGAAAGGGCAGTGGGCATAAATGGATGCATGGATGCTAGAGTAAGATGGCAGAGAGCCTGAAATGGTGCTGTGGACAATTTCATTCAACTGAAAGGCACTAGAATCTCAATAAATCTAAGCTCACACATTATTCTATTTTCTTGTGCCATCAGTTCAACAATTTTGCCATGAAATTCACTATTTCACTCCTCCGTGTACTTGACATCCTGCTTTCCATCTCCATATCCAGCTTGGACTTGCACCTGCACTCCCTGCCGCCGACCGGGACTGAACTGAATTACTCAGCTAGTCCCCCACCAAGCCTGGCGGCGGGCGGCGATGGATGGAAGCACCAGCGATGGGGACTGCCAGGCCCGGCTGCAGGTCACCCCGGCACCAGCTGCAAACCTCCCCCTCCCTGGCACAGGCAGCAGGAAAGCCAGGCAGCCTGACACTGCTCACGGGCACTGGGGCAGGCTTCAGCCACTTGCATAAAGAAAATGAAAAACAGGTTTGAAATAGCACTAAAAAGAACTAACTTTACTTCTGTGAGTACCCAGCTGCAAATATTTTTATGGGAAGCAAGATAAGAGAAAATTAAATTAACATTTGCTCTTGATAGGAAACACCATCACAGGCAGCTAAATATCCTGAGCACAGAAAATTACATTAAATACGTTATTAGGAAGTGATACCAATAATTTGTGAAGTTCTACTATTAAAAACACATTGAGCACTGTAGGCTTTAGTGAAACTGCCCAGATATACCACCACTGACCAAAACCACTCTCAGGTTAGCTCAGGCTTAACTTTGAGGAAGCTGTTATCATGCACTTTAATTTCAGTGAATTATTCAACATCTGTGATGGAAAGCATGGCATCTTATTTACAAGAAAGTCCCATTGCTCCAGCAGGAATGCCTTGTAGCAGTAGGTCACTGTGGAAACAAGTGTGATGTTGTGTAGAGAACAGCATCACTGAGGTGGGGATGAAACAGCAGGGTAGGTAAACCTTTGTAAAACATCTTACACTCATGCAAGTATTCTTTATTAAAAAAAAAAAACACAGATGAAGAAAGCAGAAAATAATTGACAAAGGTGATACTGTATTTAAAGGGAATAGTTTTCTAAATTATCCACAAGGCCTCGTTTGTGCTTTAAAAGATTCAATTTAGTTAAAAGATAATAAGGCCAAAGGGACACACACTATCAAAATAATTTTAAAGGGGAATTTCGTGGCTCCTAGTTCTAAATCTTCCCTGTTGATTTTTAAACTTTTATAATGATTTCCTTATTTTAAAAAAATTATTTTCCATAGCTTTTTACTGTGAAGATCCCATGCAAATTATAGAGGAAATGTATGGCATGGGCAACTTAAAAGCAACATATGCACAAAGCTGTCAAATACACAGTATACAAATGAAAATGTGTAGTGATTTGGATGCCACTGTCAATTGAACAAGATACCTTGTGCTATTAAAAAACCCAGCACCCTAGCACACATACCAGTAGGTGATGTGACTGGATTCCACACTTCCAGGGATGAAACAAACCAGAGATGGGAAATGGCAGTCTGTGAAGCGCGCATGACTTGTCCAAGCTGACAGCCACGCAAAGGATGCTGTTCTCATTGCTCTTCACATCTCAACCAAGCTGCTCCTCAGGGGGACAGCACCCACAGTTCTGCTCATACTCTGCAGTAGAAGCTCTGCCTTTTTAGTTTCCATCCCAAAACCAGGTTTATACTACTTTGGTTTGGAAATGCTAAGATTAAGTGCGTTTTATCCAAATAAGACATTTACTATTCCTTACTGTGCATGCAAAACGAACCAACCAAAAAACCACAGCCCAAGAACAAACCAGCTAGACATTTTGCAAAAGCTGTAACTGAAAAAACATGTGACTGGGATACAGAACTATCCTCCTGCCTCAGCAATGCAAAGTCCAGTCCTCAAACCTATCTTCAAACTGTACTCTGACTCCCACATTTAAGGATGCTTTGGTGCCATTTACATTTTCCTGGTAAAATGTTCGTCATAGTGACTGGAAAAGAAAACCACCACTTTTTCAGACAGTCACAGGGATCAGAAATTAAATATGCTTCTGTGAGAAGCAGAACTCAATAGTTTTGTACATTTTTCTTCCCTGCTCTGTTGGACTTGATATTTAAAGAAGATGTGTTCTCTAAGCAAAGCTTTTGCCAGGTAGGATATGCAAGACCTCCCTCTCTGGTAGATGCCAATAAAGAGGCCTTCGTCTCAGGACACTTGAATCAATCTTTAGCCCCTCTCAGCAGTGTATCTTCATAAAACATTTATTTTCTCTCTCTGTCCAATGAGATGAATTGGACAAAGGGCTCTAAAGCTGCAAGTGGCAACACACAGAAAGACACATGGACGCCAGGATAAAGTAACTCGATCTTCTCTAGACTGAAAATGGGCTCCTAGGTTTTCTTGCATAGCCTCCATGTTTAGTATAATAGCTTGGAATAATCTATACAGAAACTGTTTTCTTGACATTTAATCTAAATTCTCTTTCAAGCCACTATACCATTTCTGCTGCCATTCTTTAACACCCTCAAGTTTCCCCAACACCTCTACCCACAGAAAGCCCAAGCAATTAAACCTTTTTATAACACTGCAAGTTCACGTTCTGTTCATTGTTGAGGTTACTCTCTATTTCAGTATTATACGCTATCACAAGACCCGTGTTTTAGATTTTTTTACACGTGCAGTCATTTGTATTTTTCCTCTTCTAAATCTTTTTATAAATACTTGTGGCAGTGTAACATCAAGATGAACTGGACAAATTATGCATTCATTTAGTTCTTGCTCTTTTACTGACATTTACAAAATAGCTCTAGCTGTGTTCCCAACACCACAACTTTAGAAACCTACCCAAAATAGGTTAGGAGGAATGACAATTTTGAAATCCTTACTTTAAACCACCGTACAGGTGTTTTTAATGGACAAAGTCAAATGCTTGAACATTTTTTATTAAATATTGCAGGTGAAGGTTAAAAAGGAAAGCACAAAAAACTACCTAAAATGGAAACAGCTTAATTTTCTTAAGAACACCTGCAAGCAGCTGATGTGTGCGTTGCACAAATGCAAGCTGGGCAGAGGTGTTACCTGAACAGTCGTGTATTTTTCTTGAAAAGCTGATGCCCCTTGATTGTCTTTAAGAATGCAGACAGACTATGCACCAGTTGCCATGGAGCTGTAAGGTTTTTCTTAAACTATCAACTTAGTAGCTTTACAAAATGCATGGCATATATTTATGAACACTAGACTTGAAAGTACTTCTTAAACTGCTGGTAGCTCTTTTTTTCCTCTTTTCCAAAAGATTTAGAAAAAAAAATAATTCTAAGGCCTGTCCATGGACTAGAAATGTGACACATTCACAGTAAGTTCTTTAAATAAGCTCTTTCATGCACATGAAACTATTACTGTGAAAAAGAACAACTTCCTGTCTGAAAGACAGTATTAACTTCTATAGTGCTATGCTCGCCATTTTCCTAAAAGAGACCTCTGAAAATGGCTTTATTAGAGAAAGCGCCATTCCCGTGCTTAAAGCCTGTTTTGATAAAAAGCCTTCTGGTAACACTGAGTTCTAAAAAATGGTAGTAAACTTTAAGAATGTTTTATTCAGATGCATTTTGCCCCCAAGACTCCAATAAGCACTTTATTAAGTTCAAGAATGACATGATTACTTCAAGTCCCTGAAACTTCTGTCAGGTAACTGCAGTTATCAGTTCACTGAAGAGGACGACTAATGACAGAGATATGAATTGAACTGTTCAATCAAGATTTATTCTTCCAATAAAAAATAACTTCAGGTGAAATAAAGTTTGGTCTACAGAGCAGGTGTAATGAAATTCTTGCTATCAAATTGAAAATATGGACTATAAATTCTCATCTGAAACGGATCAGCTGAGGTGAGGTATTACGTCCTCAGCCAAAGAGAGGTGCTGGGGTGCAACAGAGGAGCGTGCTGAGCGCTCGCTCTGCACCAGGCACACACGAACTCATGCTGTACTGTGATCTCCTGCAGGGTGATAGGAAGAGTATTTATACTGCATATTGATGATGGAAAGAGTATTTATGTTACCTATTCTAAGCATTTAACTGTGGCTGTGATTAGTCAGCTTATGACAGCACTGCTTAAAGTAGGCTGTGCTAGAACAGGTATGAACATCGTTTATCAGACAGATGTCACTGGAAATAATTTGGGGCCACGTTTTTCGTTGGGGATTTTTTTTAAAGCTAGTTTTTCTGTCAGATCAATTCAATCCAGTCCATCCTGCAGCAAAAGAAAGAAGCACCATAACATTAACTGACAACTGCCTAAGACCACACTGCTGCGGGAAAACAGTTTGTCAAACTCTGCCATCTGGTATCACTGCGGGATCAGAGTCGAGAGCTGCACGGGGGCAGAGGCAGGTACCACCTCCCAGAGCGTCTGCTCCCATCCCTGCCTCAGGCAGGTGACCCCACAGTCCCTGTGCTGACTGCTGGGCCTGTGTGGGCCCAGCACCGTGCCCTCACAGTGCTGCTCTTGATGTGCTATCAAAAAAATCTGCTACCATCCAGGTTTTCAGTGTTTCAGAGATTCTGCAATGAAACTATAAGCCTGTAGATCTACAGTGCTGATGAAGCTATATTCAAGTTCTTAAGGACCAAGAATACACACAGCAACCACGGAAGGGTAACCGTCACAGCGAAGTCTTGTATTTCGGTTCAACATAACATTGTTTCAGCAACAACTTCAACCTGAATGTCCTTAAAAACCCCTGGCCAAATGAAAACAACATCATTGAAGCGCAGAGTCATGTAAGAACCAGGCTGTTGGAAGGATGCGGAAGATCAACAGGAGTCCCTGTGGGACAGCACCCAGCTCAACCCAGAAGTTCTCTGTACTTCCATCAGCCTCATGCGCAGCCCTGGAACAAACTCCTTCTCTGCAAAGGCCTGGGGCTGGGATACTAGCTACTCCTGTGAGGTGCCTTGGGGAGAAAAACCTACAGTATAAGGCAATGGGCATAAAAAGAACGGGAGATGCTTGTTATGAACTCATTCCTCTGGAACTTAAGATGGGACATGCAGAACCTGAGTCTAAAAGAGTCACCATGTGGCACATCTATTATGAGAATCCGGTGCATGAAAGCCAAGTTTAAAATGCTGGGAGTAGGAAACTAAACAATGAAGACGACTCAAATGAACTTTTATTTCATATGCAACAACAAAAGCATTCTGTACAGAAAATAACAAAATAATGAAGCTTTCAAATAAAAAGTGATGTATCAGAATGGAAAAAAAAAAAAAAAAAGACTGGTATGTCTCTTCAGTAGCTTTAGTACCCCACTTAATAAAACAAGTAAAATGAAATTTGGAAGATTTTAAACTTTTTTTTTTTTTTTTGAGGGAAAAGAAAAAGGCAAAGCACGGAGAGAACAGTAAATTCAGTCTTTGCAGATCACACGTCACTGAGGGCCCGGAGTGACGCGGGAACACCTCTGCGAGGGACGAACCACGCCACGTTTTCACACCCTGCGGCTGAGCGCGTCCGGACGCGCCGCCCAGCCCCGGCCCGCTCACACGCCGCCCGCCCGGGCCCATCGCCCGGCCAGCCCGCCCCGGGCTCACCGCTGAGCCTCCGCCCGCGTTTCACGCTCGGCCCCCGAGCAGCAGCCGGAACCCGGACCTCGGCGTACCGGGGCGGGGGGGGGGGGGCGGCGAGGCGCGACCCGCCCCCGCCTCAGCGGAGCCCCCGCCCCAGCGGAGCCTCTTACCCTCGGGCGGCGCGGGCGCTGCGGGCGGCGCAGCCCCGGGCTCCTGCCTCCCGCCGCCCCGAGACAAGAAGGTCCGCGGCAGGAGGAGGGAGACGCAAAGCACCAGGCAGGAGGCCATGGCCACCCTGCGGCACGTCGAGGACGCCATGGCGGCCCCTTGCCGCACCGCTGGCCTCTGCGCAGGCGCACGCAGGCGCGGAGCGCTGGCGCGGCCGGGCGGGAGCCTGAGGGAGGCGCGGGGCGGCGGGCGGGGGCGGGACCGGCCCCGGGGGAGGGCCGGGCCTCGGCGGGGCGGGCTGGGCCTGCCCGCGGGGCGAGCGGGCGGGGAAGGTTCCCTGGTGAGGGAGGCCGGGGCCTGGTCTGCCTCAGGTCCTTGTGGAAGCGGAACTGGGCCTCAAGCGCAGGGCAGGGCGGGAGGGGGCATTGGGATCCCCTCTGCCTAATCCCGCCAGACCGTCCCCCTGTGACTGTAGCACTGCGAATTTCCCGTGGGGGGAAAGAAAAATAATTTACGCTGCGCCTTTTTTTCTCACCTGTGAAGGGTTTGAGTGGTGCCAGGACGGGTCTCAGATGGCAGGACGGAGCAGGTGGGCGCTGGATGCTGACAGCTCGGCAGTGTCCCGCCACGCTGCGAGCCGCTCTCGGTAGCGGCAGTGTGGTTACCGGTGCTCGGCCAGGCCCGGGAAGGGGCAGGGGCCGCGCCCGCGGTAGGACTGCGGTGGTGAGGGCAGGCAGGCTTGCAGGGACAGGAAAGCATCCTGGGTGAAAGAGCTGGTTGAGGCCATGGCTTGCCTGGCTTCTCCATGTGGAATTGTTTCCCTCCTTTGAGCACACGGAACAGATATAGAAAAGTCCAGACCATATTTAAAATTAATTCAATTTACGGCAACTATCTTAAGAAATTTAAAAGTTATAAATGTGCGTATATTTTCAAAAGAGAGCTTTAAATTTGCATATTGTAAGTGCATTTGTTTAGGTAGCTGCTGTGCAAAGTCATCCTGAAACCACCTTTCTACGATACTAACAATAAAAGATCGAAGTAAAGACGGAGGTTCATTGTTTGTGCTCGTTCATTTTCACCGACTTAAGCAAAAAACTGCCAGTCACGTCAAATTAAATTATATGGTTTTGTATTTCCATTATATTTATATTACATTGTATTGCTGTAGTTGAATTACACTATTTTCCATGGGGTCTGGGCTGTGACTACTGAATTTAACTCACTTTACGCAAGAGCTACCCTTAATTAGACTTGAGCTGGAGCAGAATTGCTTTGACTAACGCTGCAGACCACTACGGCACCAGAATACCACAGACTCTTAAATTACTACAAAAGAGATATCCACTGTCTGAACAGCTAGACTGGGTGGATGATTCCAGAAGTCGTTCCTCCTGAGCACCTCAGCCCTAGGGAGACGACACCCGTGGCCAGGCCCCACGGGCCGTTACCGGACTGACCTCTGGGCTGTCTCTTCCCACAGCTCCTTCACCCGCCGCTCATTCACCAGTTCTCAGGCACCTCACAGTAGGACTCCTGGGACTCCCCACTCTGCTCCTGGAAATAAGAGTTGTGGGAACTACTGTTTCGGTGCCTGTGCCCCTCTTGATGCCTGCAGTGGCAAAGTTAGCAGGTGGGGCATCAAAAGGAGCATCGCCCTGATCAGAAACGTGTCATCAGTCCACTAACAACAAATAATTCGCTCAATCTGTCATGAAAAATATATTGTTAATCTGTCAGTGATGAGTACATCATGAGTAACAGCTTTCGTCTCTTCATTGAGGAGAAAAAGGTTTTTAGCATGGTACAGTGGTGAGATTTTGCAGTTGCTTAGGACAGTCATCTTCAGCGTCTGGTGATGCTGAAGTTACCCAAAACAGCAGTCCTTAAGCCAAAAGCAAAACCATGACCAAAGGAGAACACCACTGGCCTGGCACAGCACTCCTGGGGATCACTCCTCTTTCTGTTCTAACTCTGGGACGCGCGGGAAGGACAAACAGCAACTGGGGGTGCAGCACCACCACCTGAGCCTTTTTAGGCGTTAGCTGCTACTGCCAGAGGGTTGTTTCACCGTTGTAAGTGCCATGGGTGTCGTGAAGGCAGTCGATTCATAACACTGGTATTTGGGGGCTTCCTTGGTGATTAGGTTTGGATGAAGCAGATTGCCTCTCCACTCTTACCTTGTTCCTGAGAAGGTCACTGGAAGAAAAAAATAAATGCTTATGGCAGGTTTCTCAGTATTTTTCCCTACACCATTCAAAGCCAAGGAGGAACGGGGAGACCGGTGCTCTACAACTATCATTTCATGTGGAATCACCAGCTTTCTGATCCCAGCGTGGCACTTGGTCCATGGCCACTCAAGAAGCCTGCAGCAGCTCAAAGCCAAAGCAAGATTTTTAATACTGGGATTATACGTAGAGACTGCATAGGCATAACGACTTTGTGAAGTATCCAGTCATCAAGAGTTATGTTTAAAAAAATGGAGGACTTGATAAAACATATTTTTCTTCTACAGCCAAATACAGAACTCCTGCTGGGGAAGCCTAGGGTACGAGTCTTGGGCTTGACAAAAAGGACAAGTCCAGTCCTTTGTCTGTGGAAGTCACAGGTGAAATCCTTCTGGTTCAGCTTGCTGTAGAACCCCTTTCTAATCGTACAAAGTAGCCATTGAAAACAGCATCCCAACAAAGAAGATCAAGAGGATGTTTTAGGTGATTTTACCTTCTGGAAGGGGAATATACCATAAATATATTCTGATCTGAATATCTGAATTTTTCAGACCACAGTCTGAGTACCACAAACGCACTGATTGCTCACATGGGCCTCAAAATATCAGGCTCGTGAAGTGGATTTCGCTGTATTTAGATTGCTTTGAATTGTGTTTGCCATCACGTAGAAAGAGATGTTTTCACAGAATATTGTCTTCATAAGTGCTAGTGTTCATAAATATCTTGTTTGATTTATGTTTCCAAAGTGATACAAGTACAGGCTTTATAGTATTCATAAACAACACCTACATAGCCAAATACCTTCCAGGTAGTATAATAGATATGCAGCAAGTATTGATAGCAATCTCCAACAAATGATTTATTTTGAACTTCTGGAAAGGAACAACAGAAGTGAATTTAGTTTTCTTCCTATTTATTTAACTCTGATATTTTCCCACTTACCTGCCTCTCTGCTATCCCGTGCTTACCAAATTTCTCAGTTTCTCCTTATCATGGGACAAATGTTGAAAAAGTTTTTAAAGACAATTTATCCAATATGAATCCAACTTTTTTTTTTCTTGTTTCTATGCTTTTTTCTTAAGGATGTTCTTGAGTTACTTTATTTTGCAAGAAAGCTCAAAACCCAGGAAATAACAGTGTGAGTTGTGGAAATTGTACATGTTCATGCTACTATCCATGCAATATCTAGGCAATATCAGCATCAAAGCAACCATCCATTTGCACAAATGTTTGCAACTTACTGTAACTTTTTCCTCTCATAAGGGAAGGGTCATCTTCAGAAGCTAGAACCTTTTCCACATGTAAAGATCTGCACGAGCAACAGTCTATGGCTTAATGAATAGAAAACCTAAGGATTATGTGTAAAACAATATTCAACAGTTCTGCAAAACAGGAAAGGCATGAATGCTTGGGTATGATCGCTGATAATTCAGTGAAGAGAAAATTAATGTGAGAGAACTTGAATGAATCATTTTAAGCCTGTCTTTTTTTTTTTGTCTGCTCGTTCTTGACTGGTCACATATAAATTGCTATAAAAATGAATAATCTTTGATATAAATGTAAATTAGGAACAAATTTCTTAACTTAATCAAACTAACAAACGACTCAAGAGCCTCCTCATACGTCTAGAGGTCTTGCCAAAAGCTGTGCCATCACAGCTTCTCTCACATAACTTAGGAAGGTGTCTATGTGCATGCTGCAAGCATGCTTCTCACTGCAGAGTATCTTGGTAGTAAAGGGATAAATGCTGCAGTATTAAAGAAATGCAAACACCAGTAGGAAACCTGAGAGCTTTTTTCTGAGGAAGAATGTAATGCCTTGGTAATTCCCAAATCTGTTGATGAGCTGCAGAGCAGACAGAAATCAATGGTTAGGCTGCGCCGGTAGTATTTGCTGGGAAGACCTCTGTGGTATGTTGTGCTCGCCAGTCTGTGGCGAGGATTTTGTGCACAGCACAAGAGCTTGCACCGCTAGTGTCCTTGCAGTATGCTAAGCCACTGCTGTACCTAAGAGGTAAAAATGGGTCACATCCTCTGTGCCTTCTGTGGGTTGCCTGGAACAAGGATGTGGTTTGTTGTCTTCTGTGCGTGAGCAAACCTGTTTGGCATATCTTCAAGTCTTCCCCACACTGAGAATTGGAGGATTTGCCCCTAAATGAGCAGTGTTTGACTAGAGGCTGCCTGTGTGTTTTCCAACTCCATGGTGAGTTGATAAGGTGACACCAGGTAACAGATGGGATTGCTTACACAATGTGATCAGGAACACATTAAAGGGGATGGTTTAACCTATGGACAAGGTAATGCCTTGCAGAGGGAAGACCCTTTCCCTGCATATTTCTTGCTGTCATTGATCAGCGGAAAGAAAGCTCAGACTTGAATTCTGTGGGCCCTTCTGTCACAAAAAAAAATAAGGGAAGTAGTATTCTGCTCCAATTAATTAAACAAACTGATATAAATTCCCCGCTTAAATCGTACTTTGCATATCCATAATCTCTGCACTACATTTTATGTATACTTTACCCTTGGGTAAAAATTTGTGAGCATATAAATGCTTTCTCATATAATCTTGCTAAAGCACGCTCTTCCCTATAAATATTCATACCACTGCCAAAACATTTGCAAGCTTTCCCCAAAGGTGAAATATGTGTAATGTACTTTGCCTTCTGGGTATAAATATTATCCAATACATTTTGGTTAATATGAATACACTAATTATTCTTGTAACCCTTTTTAAAAGGGTCATCCTCATGATGTGAATTTTTTAAAAATGTAATTACAGTAATTGGATACTTAATCTAATTAAAATTGGCTTTATCTTTAATGGGAATTTTTCTAAAGAGGCAGAATGACAATTGACTTTCTGATAATCACTGTTTTCTTTCAGCTAGAGGATGCATTTAGTACAGTAGGAACCAGAGAACATGGCCTCTTTACTACGTGCCAGCCACCTTTAGGGCCAGTTAAACTATAATTTTATCCATTACCAGGCAAAACTTTCGCTTTACTTAGAAATGAAAGTTCTTCATCCTGAATCGATTTCATTGTGGCTGAGGTACAGATAATTTAGAGAGCGTTTGTTGTGCTGACTACGATGCAAAGCCTCCCTTAGAGAAGATGCTGTATGGGAGAAGCTGCCAGCCTCACAAAGCCTGCCTCTGTTGGTGGCTGTAGGCACAGTCACATGTGCGATGAGCTCTGCTGTCTTCAGGAGGTGCACCTGGATGGACCTCATGCTTGGGGTACATGTAGATTCTCCCTGAAGTCAAGAACTCCAGTACAGAGGTAATTGGGATTATCTCCTGGGTGTATAATTGGGATCAGCATTTCTAGTGTGTTCTCTAAAGGCATGTTCCTCGCACAGTGTGGCTGGTAGAACTGTCACTATTCAAAGGGTGAGAATGATTTTGAGTCCACACTGGTAGTTATAGGAGCATCCTTTACTGTGGGAAGCCAGAGAGAACAAGGCAATGGAAATGCTGGGGGTTGTGCAAGAATGAGGCTGGCTGGGTGGATTCATGTCACTAGCTTCAGATACCCATGACATACACATTTATGTCTGAGACATGTTTGTATTGATCAGTGGTAAATCAGTACTTTTAAGGTATAATTCACCTGATCATAGGTGGAGGTCTACTTTCAGATGTCATAGAACACACTGTATTTTCCTTCCTTGACAATAAAGGGTGCAGAGGGTGCCTTGCTCAGAGATTGATGGACACCCCATAGGTGTGAATATTGAGTCAGATGAATGCCACCAACTGAGAAGCAACACAAATCCTTGTCTGTGGAGCATATCAATTCACTCAGGAAGTATAAAACAGAATACCAGCATTAGAAGTCAGGTGAGGTTCATAAAGCTTTGCTTTCTGGATCTCTGAAGATTCAGAAACCCAGCTGAAAGCTGGGTTGAAAGAAGTAAAAAAAAAAACCAAACCAAAGAAGTGAAAATGGAAATTCCCTGGTAATATGGGTGATTTCGAACTGTCATTATGAAACAGTTCAAAATTGGGGAAGAACTTCCCTGATTGGCTCATCAAATGAAAATCTGGCAAAACAAACAGAAGAGGCAATTCCTGTGAGCAAATAGGACTGACGCATCTCTGGTGACGTTACAGAGACGGTCCTGTCAGCAGAGACACTTAGTCATTGGACTGGTACGAGCCCTTGACATAAGGTTTGATCCAGCCATCAGGCTGAACTAACTCAAGCACCACTAATACCATGACCTGGAGAACTCAGCTTCAGGTTGAAATATCTGAAAGCAGGTCTGTTATAAAGCTGCTGCACCTTTCAGGGTCTTTGCTTCTAGCAAAAGGCATTACTGGAAGTCAGGCAAGAGAGAAAGAGCTTCTAAGAAAATCAATCAACTGTTTTGTAGGCTCAGCTTGCCAACCAGTGTGTCCCTCATAGGCTGGCATGATATTTCATAGAGGAACTGTTTACTAAGAAGGATAATCATCTACATCCAAACAGTGTTTGCTAACAAAAAAAAAAAAAAAAAAAAAAAAAAAAGATTGTGTAGACTGGGCTAAATCATCATCTAGTGCAAAGAGGCCCCACTGTTTTTTGAGGTACCTGTACTCCCCTGATATCAGTGTCAGATGAGGACTGATGCAATTGCTGAGCCTTTTGGGTTTCAGCCCCACAGCGTGGTGTCTGCTACAGCGAGACCCACTTGCAGGATGACTGTGGCAGTGACCAGTAGAAAATCTGTGCCCATGTCTCTCTAAATGCTCTCCGTGCCTCTCACATCTGCCCAGCTGCTGCCCCTGGGAGCCTGTCTGAGCTGAGAGACCAGAAGCACCAGCCTTACAGTTTACTGTGGTTTCTATAGGAAACTATTTTTTGTACCCAGAGAGTTCCTGCTGATCTCAGTCCTCTTGTAGCCTCCTCTGGCAGGTGACTGGCTAATGAACAAAGAGAACAGGTTGTATTAGTGTATTACTTTTTGGGTCAGGGTGAATAAATATGTATGTAGTTCTGTTGAGCATGATGTGAAGTAGCAATGACTACAGAGGAGCTGAGGAAAAGGAGAATGGAGATGATGCTGTGATTGAAATGCTAGGTTTCAGCACCAGCCTGTACATAATACACATGATAGAAAAGGGACTTCTAAGAGAGCCGTTTAAGTATTAAAAAAAAAATCATTACTTTTGGTGTGAAATTAGCACTGATGAAGCATTTCAATTAAAAATGGGTACCAGGAAAAGTTGATCATAAAATGGGTGCCAAAGTTCAAAACGGCATCAGAAGTACCAAGGAAAGCCTTAAGCTTAGTTTGAGAACTGCTGGTGGTCTCAAACTGTAGCTTTCAGCTTATTAAAAACATTCGCCATGTGAAAAAATTTGATGCTGAGGATATTGAGAAGCATGCCATTTCCCATCAGTTTTTTTTCCAGAGTGATATCTCTGTGTAAGCTGAACCATTGCATCAAGAAATTATGACATCATCTCGTAGCCTTCACTAAATTTAAAGCTTCCAGATTGAAATTAAACATGGAGGTAACACTGAACCATTCAACGGGGGGCACTTTTAGTGGCAAAAATCTGCATTGGTAGGTATGTGGTCCTGTACCTCAAATGCACAGAAAGGTGAATATGGTGAGGTTCTGTTGCTACTACAGAAAATGTTGTTTGGAGGTTTGGCAGTACTTCAGAAATATTGCGTGAGGTGAGAAAAGGGAGTGTTGTAATGGTCAGCAACATGAACTGTCTGTTTTCAGAGCTGAAGATCCTTCTAGTTAACGTTTTTGCAGAGGGGCTGGGAGGATAATGGCTTGCTAGAAAAATCTGAGCTCTTTGGAAATAAATTTTTGGAGTTTCGTAGGAATTCCTGTCCCTATTTACAAGGCCAGTTCAAACTGTTCTTGCAGTAGCTTGTGACTGGGGAATCTTGGCAGATGCCTGTCTGGATGCTTAGGAAAACAGAAGCAATTTGGTTTTGCAATCTGTCTTGGGTAAAAACTCTGCATTGCTGATGTTCTCTCCAGATAGGCTTGTTGGGCAACTAGTATCAAATATTGCCCTAAGCATGAGAGAAAAGTATTGGCGGCTGCAGGGAATAAATGTGTTCAGGGAGGAAGAAAAGTCTGTTGCCTCTCTTTTCTTTGCAGACATGTAAATGTTCCTCATCCTTCAGTGGTACAGTTGCAGGAAGAGGCTGCCAAGTAGCCGGCCTTGGTATGTGCATATCCTACAATAGCACAGGAAAAGTTTTCTTATCTAAGAGAAAACCTGAAACTTTAAAGAGTTCTTGTAGGTTGGGAAAAAAATCCTCATAGGTAATGGTACCCGTATCAACTGGTTATACTGAATTTATTTAAAAGAAAATAAAATCTTGATGCTATTTCATAATTTTAAAAAGGAAGGACAGTCTGAAATTACAAAACTTTTAGCAAGTCTGTGACAAGGTGTGATATAAAAATCTTGCAGAGGAGCTTAGGTGTTTCTAATAAAAGGAAAACCCTCAACAGACTAGACGTGACTTGCTTTGACCACAGTCAAAAAAGTGGGTGCCGCTTTCCACAATCCCACTATCCACAGGGTTGTTTCAGAGAGCAATTTGACACTACGTACAATGAGAAATGAACAGGCTGGGCAACTGAGTCCTAGCGACTTCCTTTGCAGCAGCTTTGATATCTTACATGCATCACAGGAGAAAAAAATTATTTGAATCCAAAGTATTAGTGAAAGGCTGTGCAATTTCTCGATGTCTATGAGGCTGGCATCCCTGCAGCATACGGAGCATGATGGGAGGGGGAACTGTTCAGCTGGAGCTGTGTGCGGCTGGCTGATGGAGCAGCCAGCGTACCCGTATTCCAGCACTGCGGAGACGGGAATGGGACCAGCTGAGGCAGGTGTGGGAGTAATGGGTCGTCATTACAGCAGAGTGTGGATAATAAAGCATGGATAGTTCAGACATAGCTTCTCCCAGCAGAGAGACAGTAATTCTAAGAGGAATTTGGGTTAAAAAATAACTTGGTTTTGACTGGAAATAGGAAAATACCCTGAAAACAAGGCCTGGTAAATTTGAAAGTAATTAGAATTGTATTCTAATCTGGGGGGGGGGGGGGGCGGAGAGTGTAAGTGCATCATCTCACAGGTTACCTGATAAGTGCAAGTGAAGAAGGATTTCATCTTTCATAGTTGAACAAAATTCCATAATTTGAGGCAGTAGTAAGAAACTGTTTCACTGAAACAAGGGCAGTCTTCCCCCCAGCTCTATCACTATGCAAACAAATAAGGCATGCATGAAGCAGTTGGGCCTGGGGGGAGATTTCAGCCCTGCTCAAGAGATAACACAGCTGAGGAGCTATGTGCTTCACCGGTCTGTCTCCTGAGGAAGGGCAGCTCCACATGAGACATGGGTGCCCATCTCCCCACTCATTTCTAGAAGAGGGAGCTGAGGCAGGGAGAAGAGTCCCCCTCTACTGCAGGCAGAGCCACAGTTTCATCCTCCAGCTGGTCTTGGAGCCAGTCAGAGAAGCTGAGCCTGGAAAGAGTGTGAGAGACTCATCTAACAGTTCCTCTTGAGGCTGAAGGTCACACATGGCAGCCAGAGGTCCAAGCTCACTGATGGAAAAGCTGGCATTGGGACAGAGAACAAGCGGGGATATGGACAAATGTAAAATCTGAGTAACAAAACCAACGTAGCACTGTTTGGGGTTGGGGGAAATCCTTCAGTGGCAGCCAGAACCACTACTAAGTTGGTAGGATGATCAATGCTAATTATCACAGGGTGGCTCAGGAAAAGACAAGAAAGCAGGCAAAAAAATACAATACCATCTCCTTTCAGATGAAACTTCAATACAAACCTTTTTACTGCTAAAATCCCATAATCTGAAAGTATCTGTTTCTGGGTTACTGACTGCTGGGGGCATTGAGTAAAGTAATACTGCACAATTTCTTGGTGGACAATTCATGATGTGTTAAGTTTTGTAAAGAAACACCAAACCACTGGAGCACCTAGCAGTACTTACCATCTCCTTTTGATAGGAGTAGCCCATAACACTCCAAACATCACATCCATTCTTGTTCCTCCACAAAATCCTTTGATAACAGAGAGCCATGCAGCCATTTCTAACATTGAAACCAGGTATGTCAGCAACTCCTAACCCCTTTAAGATGTTGTTGGCTTTTGTACTTAACCTTTTGCTCTAGAAAAGTTTCTTTCATCTCAAAGTGAAAAATTTGAAAGCACAACTTCTGTTTTTCCAGGAGATGGCAGTGCCACTACAGAAAATAGCTGAGTGGTTGAGGTCCTAAGGTGACTGTTCTGTAATTTGCCAGCCCAGAACTCATATATAACAAGTTTTGATTTTTTTTAAAGATAGATGATCAGATAATTATACTTCAATGACTGTCAAAAGCAATAATGATAGCACTCATTACAACTTTAAAGTGTGTCTGGTTTCCCAAGGGCTCACAACAAACGTTAATTCATCTGAATGGAAACAGGAGACATAATTAGGCAGTTACTCATTTCCATCACATACAGTACATGTTATAATTAATTTTTGCTTCACGTGTTCACACTGGATGTTGAACTGCCCTCCTAACACCCATCTCCTATGCCCCTACCTGGGGTGAGCACAGGTGTTGCAAGAGTTGCAGTGGCAGGCAAGTAGACGGTAAACCCTGGATTCAATCCGAGGAAGTGGAGTAACACATCTGACAGCACCCAGCAGATCTGAAGTATAAAGCAGGCAAATAAACGTATTGAAAATTAATAAGGAACACAGCACTGCACCAGATACAGTGGTATGCTAACTACATTGCTAAATAGATTGCAATATGCTAACTAGACTGTCTAAAATATATTCTTGCTTTCATGAACTGTATGAGCTGATGCCTTTACTTTTCAGGTTGAGCTTGATTTCTGATTATTTTTGTCACATCATAGTTCAAGGATTTTGTGTTATGATTACATGCGATTTACTAAAAATAACAGATCAATGAAAAGATGCAGAACTTACTGTGCTTCTCTTTCCATTCACTTATTATATTTTCATAAGTCTTTCATTACAAAAAAAAGGGCTCTATTCACACTAGAAAGGCTACCTACCAGTTCAGTGAGAAGAAGGCAAGCAAAGAGTTATTCTACACCCTGCTAACATATTCATATAAAACTCATCCAATTTTGTTAAGACCTTTTGTGGAGAATCAAAAGTTAGCGAAGATTGTATTGTAATTCCTCTTCCTGACCTGAAAGTCACACAGCTGGATTCAAGTAGGCCAGAAATACGTGCTTTATAGAAACACCTTGTGGCTGGGTTTTTTTTGAAGCTCTGAAAGTTTATACCGCTGACCCTGCCCTCCGTACCAACAACCGAGTCTCTAGTAGGAACTCATGGCAGAAGACAATGTGTCACAACCGTCAAATAGCTGGCAGAAGGAGAGATCCACCTTGTTTCATCAATGTCAGCCTCTACATTTTCCTTGTAACAGGGCAAGAGTTATGCACTGCTCAGTAGACCCAAGAGATTCTAGTTTTGTGGGACACAATCAAAATTTAAATACCCTGGAAGAAAATAATTTGCTGCTTGATCCAACAGCACCTTTTCAAGTTAGCATAAAAATGTTCATTAGCATCAATAAGATTCAGATTAGATCCTTGTTTCATAGCCAGTGGTAATCTGACATAATTGGCTGGTCAAGATCATCTTTTGCAAGTAATAGGAGTTCATAGAAAGCCATGTGCACAGCAATCTCATTTATTGTAACAGCAGCAGCAGCAGCACCCCAATGCTCTTTACAGCCTTACAAGCATGCATGCTATATCATTTGCATCCCTCCTAGGTGGTGCTAAATCCTGTCCCATACTACCCGGGAACATGTTGCAAAACACTCACCACACATTTCACTGGTGGGTGCTGGTAGAAGGGAGTGTAGCATTTGTGATAATGGAGATAACTCAGATACGAGGGGAAATGCAGTTATTGCATAGTATTTTATATATCAGTTACTTTTAATTATCAGTGTTAACAATGATGGCAAAGTAACTGGTAATTGTACTTTCCATTACGTATGTGATAAAAACATCAGGAAATTAATGTGTGCTGTGGAGAATCTCCCTATTATTTATGCCTTTCAAATTATTGCATTTATGACAAAACAAGGTATTTAAATAATAACTTTTCAAATATAACATTCCACATACTAAACTGTGCATTAGATGAGTGGGACAGGTCAACACTAAGAGCTAATCAAAAAGAAGCTCAGGTCCTATGGCTGATATCCATCATGTTAGGAAAAAGAAAAACATAAATCATACTGATTTCTGACTAAGCAGTGCTCCCAACCAGCCTTGTGAAGTCCATCGTATGACTCTGCACTGGTGGGTGAGAAGACAGCTAAGCAGGGCTTGAGAATTGCAACTCAGTAGAGCCATCTTGTTTTATATCCACTCAGGATTTAATTTAGTGCTTGTATGAAAAGCTGTCATTTAATGCAAGCAATGCCAACACAGATGTCACGGACCGTATTGTTCAGAGGTGTTACCCTGTACATGTGAACAACAATGAGCTAATACTGGAGCACGTTTCAGTGTGATAACTAAACAGACCAGGTACATGTGGAGTGTGAGACATTAGAACAAGCAAAAAGAACACAGCAGGTTTCTGTCACACATGAGAAACAGCCAAATATCAGGGGTAAAACACTTCTCATGCACATACCTGACGGCACGTAAGTGCACAGACCATGAAAGTCTAACCAGATCCTGGAGGCAGCCTCCCCCCCAGTATGATGGAGGTGGAAGCAAACTAGAAGAATAAGACTGATAGGGTGTTTGTAGTCATCTGTTATTGCCAAGGTAATTTTCAGAAGCGAAGCCCTGTCTTTGAAGGCACACGCACCTCCCACACAAGCTCAAGTGCAGCTCAGTCTGGGGTGTGATTCAAATGCCATTCTTCTCATGCTAGAAATGTATGGATGGCCCGGCTCCCTACAGCACGTCCATCCTGCAGCTCTGCAGTGCTAGGGAGGACTAGTCCCCAGAAGACAGGCAGATCAAAGAGCAGAACATTAACCAAGGTCACAGGGGACTTGTTATTTCTGGGGCAGTTACTTTCCATGTGTGTTTGCTTGAGTCGTTCAACCTCTCTATGCCTTTTTTTTCTGTTTTGTTGGGCTTCTCCAGTTGTTATCAGGACTTCACCTATGGTCCCCATTTTTATATGTTTAGAACTTGGTTGAGGCCTCCAGGCACAACAGTATTGCTACTGCTGATAGATGATTCCCACAAACAAGAAAAGGAAGAATGACACGAGTACATCTTGCCATAGAAAGTCCCACTCTTAGAAACCGTAAGAGGAGGGGACAACCTCAAAGAGAGACACTGCAGCTGCAACAGCATAGGGATGAAGGAAGAATCAAGGGCTTGGTGAAAAGGGTGGAAATAGTAGTTTGTGATGTTCAATGATAAAGGCTGAGAAGGCATTCAAGTTTAAATAATCTTTGGATGTGCAGCTGTAAGGACAGTTAATACGGAGTTCCCATTAAAAATCTCTCAAGAGATCCTGTAAGATTAAGTAAAATTAGCCTAAAGGCCCAAATTCTACCTGCAAATCAGGCATCATCCACTGAAATTAAAAAGGCCCTGAAGAGCTCAAGATCAGAGCAGCCGCGTGGTTTGGTAATCACATCATGCTTGTCTTCCCCGCGCAGCCTCCCCCCTCAACACCTCCTGCTTGTTCTGCCCGCTCCGTTCAGCTCTGGTCCCAGCCACCGTGCCAGCTGGCTCTCGAGCTTCTGGTTCTGCTCATGTTCAGAGTTACGCTTTGAAAAATGCATAGAGAAAAGGCAGGTAGCTGATCCCGTGAGGACCAAGGCTTGCACTGCCGTGGCATGGCTGTGCCTTATACAACTGCACTTGAAAACCTGAAAAGGCTGGATAGTGACCTTCTGGCTAGGTATGGTGTGAGGGCTGGGACTGCATGCTCGCACGTCAGTGACAAATAGCTACAGTCCATACATCGTGTGTTTCCTAACTCCTTACAACTAAGAATTGATGTAGCTACAAAAATTGGTGCTCTCCATTTTATATTAAGTGATTAAAAAAAAAAAAAGAAAAAAGAAAAAGAAGAAAGAAAAGAAAGAAAAAAAAAGAGTTATTGAGTATGAGCTGATACTGCAGATTTTTCTTACTTTCCACATTATGTCCTTAGGCTTCGCAGCAGCCTGCTTCCAGGGTGTTATGACCACAGCAATGAGGCCCTTGTCCTGACTGCAGACAGATATCTGGTGGAACTGCTGCTGAACTGGGGGCAGGAGATCTGTGAGCTCTGGCGTTGCAGCATGCCCGGTTCATCTAAAGCACCAGCCAAACTTTTTATGCCAGTCATTACTGCCTGCATTTGGCAAGCCCCAGGCATTGCCAAGTACCTGCACCTGCAAGTAATTCCCCGGGAGTTGCTGGCGTTGCTGGTGTGGCTTGATGCTCAGCAGCCTTGCTGCTGGTCCATTAACTCTGAGAGATGTTTATTATGAAGCTAAAATTTATTCAACCAAATCTCACAACAAATAGAAAGTATAAGATAAATATTAGAGCTGCACTTGGTAGAAGCAGTAAGGAATGTGCTGTTTACCAGGGTAGATATGAATGCTGTTTACTTTGTGTCAGAAGTAGTCGCAGGAGGAGATCTGCTACATTGCTACAAAGCACAGCTTTTAGGAGACTTTTCCTCTCTGATACTTAAGAATATTTCTGTGCAGAAATTACTTTTTTTTTTTGCTTAGAAGGACTAAAAATTAATACCTTTTCCTTTTAGTAACAGATTAGTCCTCTAACAGATTATAGGGCAGATGAGTGGATGAAAATACGTACTGTCAGGCTGTAACTCAAGCCAGTCCTTCGGTGCAGATCCTTAAAGTTAGGTAATGTCCAACTCCCGATAAAAAACTACACCAGTGGGAGTTGCTCACCCCTGCTCCAGTCATTAGAAATGCCATAACCAGTTAAAGGCAGGTACCACAACACTTTGAGGACCAAAGCTTTAAGGCCAGAATTTAAAAGCTATTGATGTGCCTAGCTAATTTACAGAGCACCTTGGGGCAGAGCACCCCAGTGCAGCCCCGTGCTGGCTTTCAGGCCACCTCAGTGGGGCTGCACCGCTCAAGGACACTGGCAGGACTCAGACCCTGCTCCACGTCTGCCCGCTTCAGGAGCACGTCCCCGCATTTTTGGCCATGGTCACCAGCAATGACAAGATATGCCAGCACTCACGAAGCTGCAGTGATCTAAGGACAAAGTTGGAGCTCTTAAATTTTACCAAAAATCCATGGGATTTAGGCTAAGGCAGCTTGTGTGTTTGAAGACACTCAGGTGCCTCAGTCTGACCGACCGAATGGTTGGGGGTCAGAACATAGTGCCTGTGCACGGATCTGTCCCGCTGCACAGGCAGATAGTCCAAGACATGGTGTAGCTCCTCCAGGAGTGCATCTATACACATCCATCATCAATAAGGGACAGTTTATAGATTGAAATGGAGGATAATGGGAAGATGGTAATTTAAATCATAGTACTTAATTGGACGTAAGGATTCCTAACATCCTCTTAGTTTCCTAATTGCTAATATACTTAACACTGATTTTATCAATAATCCGTGATATATAAAATTACTTTATATCAGCTTGTTAGTTAATTAATTATAGGGGACACACACAACAAAGCCAAAAGTAGACTGAGGACCCAAACTTCTCCTTGAGTGAAAGAAGTGGTTCTGCCTCTGGTGCAGTGATGCTAATTCCCACTGGCCTGCATGTTTTTCAAGATACCTATTCACAGCAGCGGAGTTTTGCGAAGTATAAGTAAGAAGGAGATGAGGCCACCACGCCAGCACCAGCCCTTCTTTTCAGCTTTTTGAGACTTTATCTTTAGGGACAAAGAAGTTTCCCAGTGAACTGCAGCTCAGAGCTGCAGCTGGCAGAACTGTGGCTGAATAAGAGAAACTACAGAATTAAAATTAGTATAGATACACCAGTTTTTTAAAAATGCTCTAAATAGCTGAACAAGTATACTAAGAAATGGGATATAAAGTTAATTTTTCTATAAGAGTGAACATCTCAACTAAACCAAAGGAGAGAAATATTAGTTATAACTACCCAGACAAACACTCTAAGCTGTGTTTAGTGAATGCCTTCTGTATGGCTGGTTTTGGCGAGAGAGAAATACCATATATTTTTCCTACATAATGCAAGAATTGGGTGAACTGAATGTTTCTGATTACCCAACCCAGCAAACATTTCAAGCCACCACATTTTGATTCTAAAATAAGTCTAGAAGGGGACAGAAGGCCATTTAATATAGCTCAACTGACATGCAGTGACCCTCTAAGTGATGGTCTGTCTGTACCTGGAGGTCATCCCATTTATTTACAAGTAAGGTTAGGTAGGACTGTTCCCTAGTTTTTTTGGTTTGATTGGTTGGTTTTTGTTTTCTTTTCTTTACATTTTTTTTTTCTCTTTTTTTGCTCATCAAAGTGGGGCAGGAAATGGAGGAAAGCTCCTGATCCAATCCCGCATTTTTATCACACAGCAATCTTCCCTTTTACTGTGCAGTGAGCCAAAATTTGATCTATTCTCTATTATTAACATCATCTACAAAGCAAAATGATCACACTTTCTTCCCAACACTGGCAAATGGATGGTTTTATTTTCCTCATCTAGGATCTCTATGTATGTGCCTTTTACTGAGCTGGGTACCCCTCTGCCCAGCCCATTCTCAGTCTTTTTCCCTTCAGCTTCTGCATGGGATATATGTAAGAGTACCTCTACCACTGAAGAAAATGTGATCACCCCACTAAAGTGAACAATGTGAATTTTAGATTTGCAGCCTTTCAATTTGTTATCTACAGAGAAACCCAAACTCCACTGTTTGCTTCATGCTGATTATCCTTCTGGGGATAAAAAAGGCATTGATTTTTCTTTTACCCTAATTTCCCCATTGCTTCAATGCAGTCTATAGACAGTGTTACATGACTTTTTCCTCCTGTTGAAGACAAAAGTAAGGATTTTTTGCAGCCACAAACTATTATGACCACCACTGTTTGTCCCATTTCTCCCCCGCAGCCTACACTTACCCCTCTGGTTTCATGTGACAATTTATTCCTAAAGAGCGTATTTTCCATTAGAGGAGAAGAAGAGGGGGAGTACCAAACAAACTCCAGTGGCTGTATTCAAAGTGTAATGCTTCTTATCACAAATAATTTAAAAAATGCAAGAACCCCAATTTGCGGCTAGGAGGCCCACTTGAGGGATCAGTTAAAATTTACTCCTTTATACGCATGCCAACTTTGACTTCAAAAAGACTTTATTCCCAAGGATAAACAACCCAATATTTGTGTAATATAATTAAGTGAAGGCATCTTTAAATGTCATACCAGCTTGTGCCATGCTTTAAATTGTTATGCATCAACAGAATTTAACGAGATGGCCAAGGATCCTGCTTCCTGTGTGAATGCGATAAGCCACAAATACTGTATAGCTCTTTAATAGATTGCCAAAATAAAGCATTTTGTATGCAAATTATTCATGGAGTGGCAAAGCTAATATAGTGCCAAAATTACGCCCACTGGTCCTCTGCAATTAGTAGTTAAGTTGAAGTATCTTCAAACTGCAGAATTTCTTTCAGTGTCTCCCAATACTTGAAACATCTTTTCATTTATGAAAATAGGAAATAGCAGCTTTTATTTTCCTTTTAAGGTTTAGGGTATGCACACACGCTATAGCAGAGGGGTGGCGAGTGGGATTTAATCAGAATAACTGCACATAGGCTACCCAGGAAATAAATATAAAAGTCCGGTGGCTTGGAAGAAAGTTGAAGGAGAAAGAAGAAAAATTATTTCCCCCTCCCCAGCCTGTGCCCCTAAAACAAAGTATGTGAGCCCTGTGAAGTCGGGCTGAAAAAGCTAACTGGAAAAACCACGGCAGGACTGGAGTGGAAGTACAAGCATCTGGCTGACGGCCTGGAAGGGCTGCCCCTGCCCCTCACATACAGCACCTTCCTGTCTCCTCCAGAAATCTCCCTGTCCAACAAACACCCGCGTCCTCCTGACAGCTCTGGGAGAAAACTTCCTCGCGGTGCACCAGGCTGAGGAGCCGCCACCAAGAAAAGCCAGCACCTGTAAATCATTTAACCTATAGCTTCACTGTCAAGAAATCACCTGAAATGTTCGTTTCCAGCACCAGCAGACTCAGGGATAAGCCATCCATAACCAGGAGTTTCTAGTTTAAAGTTAAGTACACAAATAACCGACAGGCATGTCACCTGGGAAATACTTGCCAAATTATCAGTTTTTAAGCAATTATAGTCTCCCCTGAATACTGACAACAGGGATCCTTTGCAAGAAAGGGAAAGGGGAAAAGAAGGAAAGAAAAAGAATTTCCCAGTCTCCAAATTTCCAGTGAAAAACCTCTTTTCCACTTCTTCAGCTCTCCAAGATTATCTCCCAGACAAACCTAGGGCCGGTGAGGGAGCTGTGCAAAGGGCGGGAAACCTGAATTGCTCCTCATTGGAGAAGCTCTTGGAGAAACTTTAAGCAGTTGAATTAGGCAACTGCAAAGTATTCAGGCAACTTTTACCCTCTTTGGTGTCACTTGCAATAGCATGTGGAGATGAAACTCTTTGAAGAAGTGGAGGGGCAGGTAGGTCCTGTAGATCAAGTCCCCATTCTGTAGAGTTAACGCCAATCGTATTTTTCATTTAAAACCTAATCATCAGAAGAGTACGGTACATGCCAGGGGCCTGGGACAGTGATTTAAGGAGTCTGTGTCAAACTGCTTGGACCTAGATGGCCTTTCTAGGCTAACCTGGAGGATTTACAACCAGCTAAACAACAAATGTAATTTCGGTCACAAACTGTTTTATGAAATGTTGTGGAATACCATAAACAACAGTACTCAGTCTGGTGAACTCCAAAAGCTGTAATCTACAGCGTTCTCTTAACCTGGGGGCAGCAGGGGGACCCAAACACAACAGACCCACTTTCATATTTTGATATCAAGGGAAGAAAGAGACAGCAGGTCTTACAGCAGAAAGCTGCAGTCCCTTGGAAAAATAAATAAAAGCAGCTACCACCATTAATAACCTAGATCCTGCATTTTGTCCTCTTTTATAGTGATACTGGTATAAATGTGTCCCTTTTTATAGTGATGTGGGTTTAACTGTCGGCCCTGCAGAGGCGAGCGTTACTGCAGCATCTCTGCTGGACGAGATACGGCGGAAGGCATGGGGAGCTCACTGCCCCGGCACCTCCGTGTGTGCCTGGCTGATGGCAGCCCTCTCGCCGTGGGGAGGACTTGCTGGATGCTATTGGTCAGGGTCCCGCACTGACAACTTGTCATCGATTTCGTTAAAAAAAAAATAAAAAATGGCAACCAATGAAAATCAATCTTCTGATGCTCCGCTGCCTTAAATACCAGTAGAGCAAACAAACAGCCCTAAACAATACAGCAGAACCCATATATCAATTACCCTAAATGCTCAAGCATTTTTACTTCACAGCCTGCAACATCCGACTGTGGTACCCGCACCCACTGCATGGGGATGATAATGGTGCCGCATTGTTCCTGGGCGCCTGGCGGCCAGATAAGGGCTGCCTGCGCTTAGATGATAATGAAAGTGGGCAGACTTAACATTGTGATTGGAAAATTTCTTGGGTCTCAGAAAAAGGTTCTATTAAGCCCACTGACCCCAATTGAATATTAATTAGCTAATTAACAGATTTATTGTTCCACGCAATTTCTGGAGAGGCAATTTTTTTTCAAGTGCCATTATTTTTTTAAATTATTTTTTGCATTGTGTATAATTGAATCTTTGCAGCTGCCAGCATCTTCTGCATGATTTGGCAAAAAAAAGAAAGAAAAAGCACTTATAGCTTTCCCTTTTTTTTCAGACCCAAATGTTTCCAATCGCTATAGCAAGTGTTTGGGGGTGGGGGAGGAAGGGAGGGGGAAAGAGGCAGCTGATTTATGTCACATTCTACAGATTTATTTATTCTTAAAAGCTTAACTTAAAAATGTCCACACTTTTTTTTTTTTTTTCCTATTATGATTCACTAGTCTATCTTTTAGCCTGAGATTAATACACAGTCCACTATTACTCTCAGGAAAGACACTAAGGTCTGTGTCCTGCCTCTCTTTAGACATCCTTTTAAGCATTGCACATCTTTCCTCTCATCTTACCTGTTTGCTCCCACTCTTTTCTTCCATGCAACTACTTTCTACACAGCTGGGGTGGGCAGGGGACTCAGGCAAGACGGTCTCTGCCCTTCCTGCAGGAAGGTCCCCTGCATGGACCAACATGGTTCACATTTTTTTGCAAATTATTTTTCTAAAACTGAATTATTGGTAAAGAGTGGCGAGATGATATTTTACCATATGGATGATTTCTGACCATTTCAAAGAAGTTTATTTGGCACAGACCACTCCAAGAGCTTCACGCTTAAGTGAGTAAGGGCCTGCGGAAATCTGTCGCATGATGCTATTACTGGGGTGGGATGGTTGTTGTAGATTTCTTACAAATCATTTACTGCATCATATCTTTTCCTAAAGAAGCAGGCTGTCTCTTAAATAAACTGTGGTATTTTTGTGAGTGCTGTCCAAAGACACCAATGTAAGCACTCTTTAAAGTTCCAGAATTAAAAATCAAGATATTCTTATAATGTTACAAGCTGTAGTGGAAAATGTCAACAGAGAACATCATTATCCTGTTAAAAGTAGAAAAGACAGAAATAATCTTGCATTAGAGAACAGAAAACACGCAATTTATATGGTGCAGGAGAGCGTGCAGATCTCTTAAGTCCATACACCTGGGTTTAGGGCTAATTCCTGTGTCCAAGTCCAGGATTTGCATAATCTGCTGTAGCAAGCGTGGCTCAAAAGTGAGACCTGGATCTTCTAACAGTGTCTTCTTTTAGGACATATATCTCCCTTCCCTGCCCATGATGTAAACACACCAAAGCAGCTATATATTAAAAGCGTGGTTAAAAATTACAAAGAGAGACCTCCTGCAGAGCCTGTGAAAAACTCTTTGGCACCTACAGAAGTGAAACCGCATTTGCCTCATCCCCCACGGACAGAAGAGACTAAAAGATGGACAAGCTTGTACCTGCCACAGCTACAGGTGGGTCCAAGGATGGTGGATGCTCACAGATAGTTCCTCCTCAGACTGAAGATTTTTCTGATATTTTTCTTTTTTTAATAAAACTGACAGTTCTCAGTGAAATCAATTCATTCGTAGCTTCTAAGCAATTCATATTTCTACAGCTCACAGTTGTGTTTGGAAACCTGTGAAACAGGTCCTCAATGACTCAAGACACTTTGTGGATCCACAGAAATGCTGGTCTGTCAAATTAAACGAGTCAAAATACATCGATCAGGTATCTCTTTTGGCTGTTACAGGTGACACTGGCACAATTATGGACTATACTTGCACAATGACATAAAAATCCAGCTTGCACCCCATTTCTGAGGAGTAGCAGACACTTTCACTCAACGTCCAGAACTAAGTTGCATGACCCAGAAGAAGACAAGGCACCAGAGGGAGCTCTGGGCCCTGGTTGAATCTGGATCCAACCAACAGTTTTACCAGTCATGGGGAGCAGAAGTGCTGGTATCTGGATGCTCTTGTCCATCACAGAGATATAACTGAACTGATATTCAAATCTGGATATGGGGCCCATGTTCATAATGTTTTGCCCAGGACCTACCTCTGGTCCCATGTGATGTTCTTCATGAGATTGGTCTAAGTGAATCACGACATTTTAATGAAATGCTGCTGTCATAAACTTCTTTTTATTTAGATTTCTCTGCCTTTTGTACAGCTATATCCTCTCCTGAAATATGCTAGTCAGGGCAGTAGTGTTTAAACCACATGATCATTTTCTTAAAAATGCTAGATTAACTACTACTGGGACTCCAAATGAAAACTCATAAAAACACCAAGAAATGTGATTTCTATTTCAGTATAAAAACATAAGGAATAGGGAAGGAAAAGCACAAAGCTTGCACTAGGATTATAGAGATATGTGAACTGTGTCAGTAAAGAGCCTGGGCTAGACTCATCAAAAGGTTGGTGGATATTATTTCATATTGACTTTGACCTTCTACTCTAATGTAATTACTAGGAACAATTTAAATAACTTTTTTTCTTTTCCCCAGAAAAAAAAAAAAAAAGAGAAAGCATTTTCCATTGCTTAAAACTGGAAAACAAAATGTTTGATTGAGGTCATCTTGACATCCATTAGTGTGATAAATGAAGTGGAATTCAAGGCTGCTCCATTATCAAGGTTCATTTTCGTTGTTCAGATCTGGGTTCCCCCCTTTCTCTCCCTCTCCCTTTTTTTTTAAAAAAACAACATGGCCTCAGACTCAAGGCTGATTACAATAATTACATTTTCTACCCATAATAGTACAAATGATTCAAAGAGTTATTCAGAATGTTTCAATGTCAGCACTTAGATAAATGCTCCTTCTTTCCTAGGGATTGCATTTTTTATGCAGAAGGTTAGTTAGCAGCAGCAATAACGGTATAGCTGTCAGAAAGCCGTGAATTTACGTGCCCAGTAACTACATTCACAATTGTTTGGTACTCGGTGTGGCAACGAGACTGAATGGGATACCAGATAATTTATAACTGCTCCCCAATACAAGAAGAACAATTATATTGTGTGCAGTATAAAATGGCCATTATTTAGCTCAATTTTTAAAAATTATTTGAACAAAATGCCTATCCTTTGCAGGGCTATTTTCTTCTTGGGTCTAATTAGATACCTAAGGAATACAGGATATATAAATTTTAGCCAGCAAATATATTTATGGAATTTTAATTCGCTTCTTGTATACCTCTGCCATAAACCTTGTAAGCCTTCTTCGAGAGGTTTTTAATCTTAAAGGTAAAAAAAAGTGAAAGAAAGCTATAGTCGTACAAAAGGTAGATGCCATTTTTCTGATGAGCACCAAGACCCTGGCTGTACGTTTCTCCTCCCGTACCATAAAATTACTGCTGTGTGTTTTATGAGAACAAGTTTGTTTCTGCAGACTTGACAGATTGCATCTCCTCATAGGGAAGAGAGAGGCCGGCGTTGGCAGAGCTTCAGAGGGACCTTAAGTGGGCCAGAGTCCATGGGACCCTCCAGTGCTTGAGTTGAAGCCTCTATCCCCAGCCTCCATCCCCTGCCTCAAGCCTCCCCTTGGCTTTCGTAATGATCAAATTGCTGTGGAAGAAACGTTTTTGCCAAAATCCTCCATGTAGCAATTTTAGCATCTCACAGAAAACAAAACAAAATAAACTCATGACTGCCCACCTTCCTTTGGGGGTGACGGAGGTAGAGAGGCTTTGTAGCACTCACCACACGTGGCTGTGGTTTTGCGCACTTCTTTGCAAAACTTGGAAATTTAAGTCTAGAGTGCAAAATTTATTTCCATTCACACTTTTCCTGACTTTCTTCCAAAGCATTTCAGGGATGAACAAAACACGTAACTGAGTATGAATCGAAGGAGAGTCAGGTTTCACCAGTTTCTGTATAATTTGTATCTAAACAGGAATTCAGGTACAGAAGGGACAGAGGGATGGACAGATGTCAGAAAGCTCAGACTTGTTAGTAGCTGGGCCCAGTTTAAGACATAGTTGAAACTTAAATTTTGCCAATTTTGAAAGGAAATTAGCCATGCTATTACCAAGATGGGCTTTCAATCAAAGTCTAAAATTAGGCTTTCTTCTCTTGAATGTAATCTTAAAATATCTAACCTATATTAATCTAATCCAGCTGTCTGAGTTGGTGTCTCCCATCACTGTAAAGCCAGGTCACAAAACATTGCATTAACCCTTGCCTTGGGAAGGAGGTCTTTTATGGAATTGCATCTGCAGCCATCTAACTAAAGCAAATCCAGTCACGTCTCTTCTAATGGAAATAAAATTATCTGGGGGAGAATGGGGAGGCAGCAGGCAGGGGAACGGCCGCAGCGGTGTCCTGCCAGCATCTCTGCAAGGCTGTACTGCAGCAGCTCCCACCTGCCCTTTCCTTCAGACAGTCCAAGGGTACGGATGCAGGAGAGAGCTGGGATGAGAGGCTGTGCTGAGTGCAATTAATTCATATCTCCATTTAAATAAAACCCTCTCATAGTCATAGCTTGGGAGGAGACAGCGCCACTTGGCAAACAAAATTGTATTAAGTGCACTCCACTAGAAATGTTTATACTTTGTCCCTGAGAAATGTTTATGCTGGAGTACGGTATTTAACTTATCAATTTGAAAATGAATGATGAGGAGAGGAGTACAGAGGTTTTCTTATTTCAGAAACACTTGTTAAGTGCCTTTCATTTGTGACAGCTCCAAAGTCAGGGTAAGTTGTCTTTGTCTAGAGTCTGCAGTGACCAGAGCACGGATGAGCATGCTGGTGGGGACACTCCAGCAAGTGTATACCCCAAAAATGAATGAAGGTTTGGGGAAATTTCTTCATTTCTGATTGAATTCCTTTCTTCTTACCCTCTCCTGGTGCTGACTTGGCCTCAGGAGCCTAACGTTACGTTAGAGCAACTGGACCAGGACTTTGAAATGTATGAGATTGTACCTGTGAGCATGAATTTCCAAAAGGCGCTCTCAAATAATATCTTCCAGTTAAACTCCAAATTCCCAAAGGTCATCCCTCTTGCATCCTTCCCCTGCATTTCCAGTGCAGGGTGCCATCACACGCAGTCAGCTGTCTGCAGGTGTGCAGCAGCAGCATACACCCCTGTCCAGCACGTGCATTGCAGAAGCTTTTTCTTGCCAAGGGCAGCTGGCCTTCTGCTCCAACTAAAAACTTTTAATATGAGAAGGATAAAACCACATGTATTTACTGTCTCAGGCTTTTTCCCCTGCAGACTGCATAGGAAGAGTATAAGCCAACAAGATCCTCCTGTAGGATCCTCTCTGGGATTCAGGGCTGTGGATGCTCCTGAACAGTCCATTTTGCAGCCAACAAGAAAGTAGATCCCCAATCTGACAGCCCCACAAGCTGCCCAGTGACTTTGGCAGCAAGGCCACCTCTCTCCCTCCCACCAAGCAAACCGGTGCCTCCCCATTCTGGGGGTCTGGGCTTGGTCAGCAGCCAGCAGCCAGCTGTGTCCATCACCACATTGGTGCTGGTGCGTTACTCTGCATGTTTCTGGGTCAGCTGACATGGCCCAGCCATGGAGATCTTTCACTTGCTTTGGAGTCCATGGAAGAGTAAGGCAGCAGCTGAACTGGCTCACCGTTGCCAACAAGTCTTATTCTGGGCCCAGTTAACTGAGCTGGGTCACTGGGAGCACATTTTTACCTGACTGCAAACCTCTCTATCCCTGGGTGCGAACCCTGGATACCAAACTGCTGAACTGAAGAACCCAAATTAAATTGCATTTATTTCACTGCAGCATCATACATAAAAATAAAAAGGCCAAATGTGGAGCTGAAAGACATTGGTACTGTGTTTCAAAGGGGAACGTGCCTCAACACCAGCTTGCATGAGGGGTGTGTTCCCTCTGCTTCCTCTACCGCATGCAAATAAGCGTACACATGATGGAGTTAATGCTCCCATTTGCTGGTAACTTATATTCCTTGCCTGTAGGCTTCCCAAGATGACCATTTTGCCAAGGTGCTCAAGGTGTTCTGGAAAGGCAACAGAGTGGTGCAGAAGATGCAGTTCTTTGTAGATAAAATCCAAATTAAACATTTCATTCTGCAGAAGGACAGTGCAGAGGTTTCCTGTGTTGGGCAATTTCAGGAGGCCCAAAACCAGGATTATCTTGTCCTCCCCACACAAAAGTCCAGCTGGCAGCTTCCAATAGGAGTGACCCAAACCATGAGCAATTCCAGCCAATGTAAGAGCAGTGTACTCTGTTGAAAGTGAATCTGAGCAGGTGATGTGCAGTAATGGTTCAACGCTCCTTCACATGCTAGTCAGTGCCACAGACCCCAACGTCAGACCTGAAAAGCTGCTGTACGTGAAGCCCAGCTGCATCTCTCCCCATGCTGGCATGCAGGCACCTGGACAGCCCCGCAGCCCTCCCGCAGCCCAGCTCCCACAGCGACCCATGGACAGCCAAAACCACCAACTGCTCTACCAGAGCTTTAATACCCCCATCGCACCCCAACAAAGCCGCAAAGGACCATGCTGCCAGTATCCCAGTTGCTTTTGCTTGGTATAATGAGGATGGGGAAAAGATCCACTGTCAAGGGAAAAATAAATTTTTTTTAAAAAAAGAAGGAATAGGAGCAGGAAGCGAAGGAACATTGCTCACTCTAACCATCAACCATAACATCATATTTGATCTTTATATGAGGCTTCCAGAGAGACAAAGAGAGATAGTGTAGATACGAATCGAGGAATAACAATGTGCACTTAATAGTTCTCCTTGTATGATGAAGTATGACACCGCCATTTTACCAATGTGTCTTCAAAGGGTGTTAATGAGAGAAAACCTGCCTGAAGCTGACAGCCCAGAACACACCAAACAAGAGAAATGATTGTTTCTGTGAGAAGAGACCCAAAAGAAGGAAAGAAGAGGCACAGATCAAAACCCCTTGTGCAACCACATGATGTTTCAGCACCCAACGATGAAGAGCAAAGGAAGAGTAACCCAGTGCCAGAGGGAAGGCAATGAGGGGTGTTCAGCAGCTCATAGAGAAGGAGGAGAAGGAGAAAGAGGAGGAGAAAAGCTGCACCTCCTTGTGGCATCCTTAGCACTGGATAGCATCAAACAGGCTCTTCGTTATGTCCCTAATGTATCTGTCCCTAATATTTTTTCCCTCCTCAGAAACTTTGCTTTAGAATATACAAGATCTGGGTGCACAAATCAGCTCAGGAGCAGCAACATTGTGAACAAAATAATAAGAAGAACAAAAAAGCACGCATGCAGAGTGTGAGAAGCGTGCCCAACCTCTGAGAAACCTGGAAAACTCTGCAACTCTTGGGTACAAGCATTAAATGAGGTTTAAAAGCTTGTCACCCTCTCCAGCACACATGTCAAGAGCAGAGGTGGTGTAAGATTGAAGGAGAATAATTTGCAAAGGAGGGGTGTAATTTATCAGGTTCTGGGAAACTCATCACTTTGCGTTGGACAGGAACTTGCAGCAAAAATAGCCAGTGGTGATGTGCACGTTTTAAGAGACAGTTACTCAAAAAGTGCCCTGTATTACGCAGAAACAGAAAATAATTTTAGTTTAAAAATAATTTTGCTTTCCCCATCGTTCATTTGGTCTCCTTCCACTAAATGAACTAGACAAACAAAAATGAAAAACTCTTTGAGAAAAGCAACATGCCTTGGCCCATTATTTAGAGAATCATATAGATTCGTGTAATTGTAATACCAGCAGCTTTAGACTTTAGTCTTATTCTTCACCTGTAGTTTCCATCACATCAAACTGTAATGATGCAATGACCAAGTAGCTGAGCAGAAGGAGGGACAGCATACTAAGCTTCTGTGCAGATGTGAGGTTTTCAGTAGCTACCACTAACCTGAAGGGAAAGGCCACACACTTCATTTAGAAGAGAGAGATCTAAAAAAAATAACTTCTTAAATGTAGTATCAGATTTGAGATGGCTCAGTTGAAGTACTTCGGAGATGTTAAATAATTAGTTCATTATTTCATAATGAAAACAGGATGTAAAAAAGGATTCGTTTAGTAAGATATGGGTAACTGCTGTTTTGACATCAGACAGCAACAAAATAGGAAGCAGTGATGCCAGACTGCATTAACTCCATTTGAGTTGCCCCAGTTCATACCAGCATAATATGGCCTGTTCTGACAAGGTTTGTAGCTAAGCAATAAATGCATGAGCTCTCATTTGCAGGACAAGTGTCCTGACTGATGCACACCCATGTCACACTACCGAGGCCAACAGAGCTGCTGCCTTTGGGAGATCTTGGTCCAAAGGTTGCATTTTTTTCCTGATTTATTTTAAGAAAATTATACCTCAGTGTTAAGAGTAACATTCCTCACCGATGCTTAAAAGCATGTTCGTTAGCCTTGAACTACAGGAAAAGTTGTCTCCTGCTAATGGCACGTGTTCCTAGGGATGAGACCTCATGATCACGGCAAAGCTCAAAAGATCATGCGCTTCCTCTGGCAATTATTTCTGACTCTGACATGCGGTGAACTATGGACCTGGCATAAAAGCTCTTTTCAGCATATCGGGGGGTGAGGGTGGGGTTGACTGGCCATCCTCAGGGTTTTCCAAAGCAGCAAATCCTCCATGCACCTCAGGGGGCATCCCAGAGACATCCCTGTTCCTAGCCATGCCTGCTTGCTGCTGCTTGCCGCGTGATCTGACCCAGCTTTGTCATTTGTTTCAGGCTTTCTCCATCACAAGAACGAGATGCTGAGTGCCCAAAGCAGGTGGTATGCAGCTGAGGCCAGGGTATGTGGGGCTTGCCCCTACTGGTTCTCAGCCACTTGACAACTGGCCTTGCATTGGCAACCACAGGGCTGAACAAAACCACCATCGCCCTCACAAAAAGCCCCAGATGCCAAGGACGGACCATTCCCCAAGGGACCAGCACATGTCCCAAAGGTATAGGGTCAAGACGTGTGGCTCAGCGGCAAGCATGCCTGTGGAGTCCCTGGGATGCACCAGTGCCACTGCTCTCCCATGCCAGCAGAGACCCACAGTCAAGAGAAGTGAGGACCACTACCTGGCCTGCCACCGAGCAGAGGAACCTCATCCTTTATAAACGCCGCCTGCTTCCAAGCTGGGAAACCACAGGGTCCCTCCCGTTACCCAGAGCGGAGATTTATATGGCAGGAGGCGGGGGAGCGCAAGCACGCAGGCTTGAGCAACTGGATACCCTTGGATTTATACTCCATTTGGGATGATAATGAGGTGGTTAATACAGAAATACAAGACAGCAATAAACCACTGACTTTTATAGATCTCTGTGTGAATCTGAATCATCATTTGGCGACCAGGAGATGGGTGATATACAGCAGCCCATCCCGCCCTCGCTCCTCTCGTGGCTCCCTGGGAGAGCAGCAGCACAAGGGAGGCTGCAAGTGCCGAGACGGATAAATCCCACCTGGCTATGCAGGGACAGTGTCCACAGGACAGGATTTGTTAATGGAATATGGATCAACTAATCTCAATTAAAAGACTCTTCTTTTTACATAGAGGTCCCTTTTCCTCCACACAAGTTGTGCTTGTTTTAAACCCCTTAATTGTAGTGGAAACACACACTGGCAGCTGAACTCAGATTTTGCTGCTAGCATTATTAAAAGGACTAGAAATGACTAGGAGAAATGATCTACTTTCAGGTCACGTGGAGTCATCTAAACTTTCATTAATCTGTTTATAACTTAAAAAAAATCACCAAACCATGGAACAGGTGTTGCAGATGCCTGAAAGTTCATATGAGTTAAAAAAGCACAACTGGACAAATTGATGGCAGGAAAGGGCCCTCAAGTGTTATATGACATGACTTTCTTACAGCTGCCCCTGAAGCACAAACACTGGAGGCTGGAAAAACATTGTGGGGAGGTGCACAGTCCTGGGTGCTCGTCTGGCGTTGCTGCAGGGCTGCTCTTACAGACATGCCCTCAGCATCTGCTGCAGACCTGCTTCACCACTCCAGTCCTGCAGTCCTGGTTTGGGTGAGCCATGACTCTGTCATGGGCTGAGCGAGCCAACAAACTTCATGTAAATATCTTCCAAAGTGAAATAGTGACTTTAGGGTACCCATCTTTAACAGAAAGCCTTACTGCTGAGAGCAGACACTGTCAGCAGCTCCCAGCAGCAGAGGTGCCTGTGAGCTGTTGCCAGCTGGGCTTCCCCAGCAGCAAGGCAATAAAATCACAAGCAGCTTCCAAAAGTATTCCTCTTTGTGCATGTGTGTATTTTTCTGTGAGAGACTTAGGAGCTGAAGTGATATTTCATTAAGGTAGCTGGAGCTAATCCTTCCCATCCCTATTCTTCTCAGAGGCGGTGTGGGCAGGCAGGGCTGGGCGGCAGGGCTCCTGCTGCCTCCAGACCCCAAACCTGCCGGATCCTCCGGGAGCAGAATATAGGAGGATTTATGTGATGGAAGAAAAAAGATAAAATGTTAGAGGAAATGTTCCAGAAATGCTGAAATAGAAATGAAGGACTGAAATAATCTACCCATACTTTATGCAGTGGCATAGATATAAAAAATACTGTTGGGTTTTTTTATTTTATTGAGAATCCTTTTTCTTCTCAAGAAAATTGTTTATGCAGAATGTCCCGAGAAGCTTCATTTTTTATTTATATAACCATATATATGAGTGGTGGTAATTTGAAGTCCTCCAAGCAATCACCTGTAAATTACAGTCTTTCTAAGCAGCAATATATATCCACAAATCAGTCCCAGGACACTGAAGCTATATGTGAAAAGGTCTATTTATGTCACTCCAGGCAGAGAAAAAAATTTGCTTGGTTTTATACAAAGAAAATTTCTTATTAACAAGTATAGTTAATTGGATAATAAAAAGAGCCCTTTAAAAAACCTAGGATGACTAGCAAGTTAATCTACTGAACTCCTGAGCAGCATGATTTAGCAGGGCAGTGATACCTGTGCCTCTCCCTGCTCCGCAGGTACAGATTTATCTGCCGCACAGGGCTGAGCACAGTCCCAGTTACAGCTCTTGTGCTGCACACTCGCACTGGGAGAGGAGGCAGCTGCATTGCTGGTCTGCAACAGAGAAGTCACCAGGAGTGACTGCAAAAAAGCCCTGCAAAACCCAGGGCAGAGATGACGTGAGGGGAGGCAGGCTTGGAGCAGGATGCTGTCAGGACAAGACCCCTAATCCCAAATCCCCTCTCTCAGCAGCTGCAGCAGGCAGGCAGCCCTGGAGCCCACTCCTATGTCAGCCCATCACCAGCTGTGGGGAAGATATACTGGTTTGAGCTATTGCTAGTGGGGATAAAATCTGAGCTTATTTTACTTGCCTAGTGTAGTCAGCCATCACCATATACACAAGTAGGTGTGCCCTCACACCCTCCTGCTGAATAAGCATCTGCCCAAGTTACCTCCTTGGGACACTGATTTGCGACAGGGTGGGTGTCGATGGGCAGAGTTAACTTCGGCCAGATCAGCCCCACCAGTGATCTGCGTGTGAGGAAAGACAGCAACAATTCAAAGCACAGCATATTTGTACCTGCAGCTTTCTCACAGCCTTTATCTTACCCATGGCCCATATCTCCTGCTGTAAATAAAATGTTTTGGGGGTGTGAGGGAGGCAGGTTTCAGGAAAGCTGCTAGATCACGTTACCAGCAATAAGGGAGATGAGTTTCCAGGACCTTGAGCCTCATCACTTGTAACAGCAGAGTCTAAGATCATACACATGCATTTTTTAAAATATGCTTTTCCTCGAAGCGAGCTTTTGGAAGAAGCTCCTCACAAAGCCAGCAAATGACATCAACGGAAAGTGCCATTCAACAAGTGGGCACTTAAGTGACAGGAGTACTTTATAGAGGACAAAACATCTGATTGCTGCAGCTTTTCCTCCCATAAATTACATTCTTGGCTTCCCTCTCCTCCTGCCCAGCTGAGCACTGCTGAAGATGCAAAAGAATACTACCAGTTGTATTGGGTCAAACATATGAAATAAAAATTACCAGACAAATGTATCCAAGGCATTTTTTCAAACAATCAGGTGAGTTTAAACATGAGGTTGCAGCAGCCCTGCTTAGGTGGCTTTTGTCTTTATCTTCCACCAACAAGCGAGGTTTGCCTACACAGTCTTATGTGTTAGGTGGGTGAACGTTAAGCCTGTCCACACAAGTCCTTACATTTGCCATACTTTCAGAGAAAAGGGATCTTTCTAGGACCTTTGCCATGACCAGGCAGAGAGATAGTAGTGGGGTACTCTGATGAAGTACCAAGCAGAAATTGGTGTGAGCTGTCACAGTTTGTCAGGACAGCCCAAGCAGGGCCAACATGCTCTCACCCACCCCAAACTGAAAGGGAAAAAAAGCAAAATCCATTAATTCTATACACCAACAGATTTAGGAAAAGCACAGCCCCTTCACAGACATTCAGAAATAGGAGCTGTGTTTGTTGAAGAAATTATTCACTGTGAATTATTTGCTCTACTAATAAGCTCCTTTCCCTCCACATCTCATGCTCATCTCTCCTCCCACGTACGTGTGCAATCAATCAGGCCTTGCTTTGCAGGTATTACCAGAAGCACCCAAAATTTGCAACAGCACTGGGATGAGGAGGCATCATCCATACACAGGGACTGAGGGGAAAATCCCCCAGCCCTTAATGCGAGCAAGGAGCCCTTGCCGCAGCCCTGGGCTCGGCGTCAGGGGCCATCACTGCAGGGACGCTCTCCTGGAGCAACGCTGCAGCCACCCGGTGCCGCAGTCTGTCTGTGTCCATTTAATAGCAGGAAACCAAATGGAGCATATGTTGGGGGACATGAGAGCAGGTCGCTGCTGATCAGAGCAGGTGGTGATGCCCAGAAATAACCATAAAGCTGACTTTACAGCCACGTGCCTTTTCCTATGGATTTCCTGAGCCCGGGCTTCTGATCATGAATCATCCCCACTGAGAGTTCGTTCCCTGTGGTACCCCCACTGCCAGCACAGAGCTGCAGAACAACCCCTGCAAGGTGGCACTGCCCCAGGAGCCCCGTCATACAACGGCGAGTCAGTGCAGAGATAGCACACAGATTGCACGACCTATCTCCCCAAAACTGCCCAGTGAGAGTGTGCATAAGCTTTGGGCTTGATTCTGCAATCCGCCTCCCACACTGCTGGCCAGAATGAGCACGAAACCAACATGTTCTGATCTTGGGGAAATTATGCCCAAAAAAGGGCTCTCCCTGCTGTAGCATGGGGGACAGGGAGGGGACAGCAAATGCCATCAGGGTTGAAAGGCTTCAATAATTCAAAGGTTTTTGATCTTGCAATAATCCCTTTGCACAGTGCCACTTAGAGCAGACTTTGATTAAGGGATATCTTGTTAACTGATGTTTAAAAGAAGAGGGGTTTTTTTGTAGCTTTTGCCTTTTTAAAAGAGGTTTAATGCTTCCACTGTCTTCATGCCGCCAGAGCACTGTGACACAGCCAGGCATCACAGCAGCCTGGCAAGTGCCTAGCTCCTGGCCATTAATTGCCCAGTGGTTCAATGTCCTCCAGCTCCTTCCCCCCTTCCAGTTCCAGACATTGATGAATTTTAAGCTAAAAGACCAGCCAAATTTATTGTCTTCCATTAGTCTAATACAATACAATTTATTTTTAAACAGCTTCTCTCATGCAAAAGCATCCCAAAATGATTCACAGTAGATGACAGACTCTGCATGCAAATCTGAGCAGTTTATACCCTCCTGCGTGATGCGGTGCAGATCGTCCCGCTGGCTGGACCACAACCAGGCAGATTTAATTATCCACAAAATGGCATCATTGTGCTTTGTCCCGGAGAACGTGCAATCAAAATGAGGTAAATACGGGCAACGACAGATATAGGCAGAGACAGGGAAAAGACCAACATGCATTAAAACAGAACAAAGGCTGAGAAAATCACACTGTGAATAAAGATGCTCAAGAACTTGCAAGGAGGAGAAACACAAGGAATGCACAAGGCAGTGGGTGGAAACCAGCAGCACAGAATGCTGGAGCTACTACAGAGCAGCAGGGAGCCGACCCAGGACTCAGAGGATGAGAAAAATACAGTGACTTGACAAGAGATGAGCCTATTTGCATCAGCGCACGATCTAGCCTGGTGCATTTCCACAAACAAACAACAAGCAAATCCCCCAAAACCACTTACAAAAGTTTGTTGGCCTAGCCTCTCCCCTGAGTTATAGTCAGAAGAGTTACTTAAATGACAGGAGTGGGGTGGGGGGAACTCCCACAGCTCACAGCTCAGTCTCTCTCCTGCAGCCTGTGCCCCCAGCGAGAGGGAGGCAGTTCTGTGGGAGCCCTGTGACCAAACAGGGGTGTCACTCCTTCCCACAGGGCTGCACAGTGCAGGGCAGGAGAGGAGCACTCACCCCAGCTCACAGGAGCTGCAGCAAAGTTTGGCACAGCAGTGAGCACAGCCAAGAGGGTCCAGCATCATCATCTTCCACCGACCACATTTTAAAGTAATAAAAATGATATATGGCCTGGCAATTCAGGAAAGGAGAGCTATAATACAGCAAAGATTTGCCCTTTGACCGAGGGGATTCAACTTAATCAGTGATTTGGCATTTCTTTCCTCACATACCACTGCAGCTCTTAGCAAGAGGTCAAAACTACACGGCACCTCCACATGCCCATCACCTCCCTCCTCATGAGGCTCACCCCATTCCCCAGGTGCACTGCAGACACCTCCTATACGTTTTTCAGCCCAAGCAAAAGCCCAGAACATCCCACTGCCATACCTGTTCCCAGCAGGCGTTCCCAGCAGACACTCTCCAAAACCAGACCCCCTTCCACCTGCAGAATATATAGCCCTGATCATCTTGCTGTAAACAACCCACAGGTGTTCCAGCACAACCCCTTGGGACAATTAAAGAGACAGGATAACAACCTGTGGGAGGCAGTGTTTCAGAAACCTGCCTTTTCACCCATCAGCGAGAAAAGCTTCCCTTTAATTTCCCTGGACTACCTGCCTCTCTACAAATAAATGAGTAAATACAGTTCAAGGATCATCAGGGTGAGCTGTGCTGCAGATAACTCTCATTTTTATAAAACCTTATCAACAAGACCCACCAGGGACTGGGAGCACATGGGCTGTCACCCTGATAGAGCTGGTCACCTGCTGGAAGCGAAAACCAAAGGAATGGTTGGGCAGTGGCTGTCGGCGAGTCACACCATGGAGCACTGCCTGCGGCCGTGCCAGCCAGGAGGTGACTGTCCCCGCAGCGCCTTGCCTTTGTGCTGTGGCCATGTGGTCCCCGAGCATGCCCCAACCAGGGTCGAGCACGTCCCCATGTGCACTGGGGAGGCTCTCTGCCCTCGCTGGTGCTTCAGTGAGGCTCACAGAGGGGTAGTCAGGGTTTTGATCAAGCTCAAGTAGGTGCTTAATAGTTTTTCAGGATTTTGTACTTCACAGTTTTATCCAGTGATGTAATAATCATGGTGCTTCAGCTGTTTCTAAAACGGACAGTGACTCTGCAAGAAGAGGACTTATTAGAAAGCTCATTCTTTATTTAAAAGCCAGAATAAAGTTCTTTGGGGAGAAATTAAATCATGGAAGTAAAGAGCCATGAAAGGATAAATGTGTGGGGTTAAGCAGTATGTGGCTCAGAGCTTGGCTTTCCCAGCTCCTGGCTAAACTCAACGAATCAGGGCCTCTGGAAAGCAAGGGCAGCAGCACAGGCAAGCAGCATCGCCTACCAGCATATAAAGCATCTGCAAAAGAAAGAGAAATCCTCATTTGTGCACGAGCACATACTGTAGTAACAATACAGCAATAGGGGAGCCTGTATGGCCCAGCAGGTCATTATACAACCACAAGCCAAAATAACGCCCTGCCAGTGGTGGGTGCCCATCCCTGCTGCGCCTTGCCCAGCCAAGCAGGGGCCAAGCCCCCTGCACCCCCAGCACACCAGTGCCACTGGCTCTGTGCCGCAGCCCCTTGTGAAACCAGGGCCATCCTCAATGCTGGCTGCAGATTTGGGGGTCACCATTTGGCACACACTCATAGATTTCACATCTTTTATCTGGAAAACGACTTCCTAGGCGTTATTTCAAGTCAGACACCCCAAAAATCAAAGCATCCCACATGATTAATCACATCCCACATGATTAATAGCATAAAAGCTGTCTTGAATGCCTTGATTCTTTTTTTTTCCCCCATAAAGAAACAGACAGCTTGTGCCATGTGAGAAATAAATTTTTCTTTCTAATTTTCTCCTTGTCTGTAGAACATTTATAAAGTGGAAAAGCCAGCGGCAAAGTATGTCAGAATTGTCTTTTAAGGGGTTAACATTTGTAAGATGAATGCTGCGAGAACTTTTTTTTTTTTTAATTAAAAAATATATTTCTGGAGCAAAAACACAAGCAATAAAGAGTGTTTGCCTGTTGGGAGGCTTGTTTTGTAATGTGGTATGAATAACCAGCTGACAATCCGGTTTTTTGTTTTCTCTTCGTATGGGCAATGGCCATGAGCCAGCCAACTTTATTGTCCTTGAAATGTCATGATTTTGAGTATGCACAGAATTCTTAACTGCCCAAATTACTGCATAACATCCCTTTTTATTATATGGCAACAATGTGATCCTGGGCTCAAAGACTTACTAGTTAAGAAGATTATGTGTTTTCCTTTTTCTGTTTTGTTAAAGTGCCAAGTCTTGCATTTTTGGCATCTTCTAAAGAATAAAATGTCTTCTGAAATATTCTCTCTGAGCACAGAAGTTACCTCAGAGGAGCTCAGCAATGCAGGGCTTTTCAGTACTTTCTAGTTTGCTCAGAAGTTCAGACGCATTTCTTTTCCTCAAAAGCTTCCAATTTTTGCCTCTTTGTGTGTATTGACAGCAAAAAAAATTGTCCTTCATAAGTTTGTGTTGCTTTACTTTACTGATAATTTATTTTTCTCTTCCCTTCCCAAGTGTTGAACGTTTGCACTGGTGAGCATGAGTGGGCAGGCTGTAGGCAGGCACTCCCACCTTGTGCAGCCTGCACCCTTGCCTGCACCACTGCATCCTCCCTGTCCTGCAAAATTCCCACCACCCCATAGCCCGTGCTGGGGTGCACTGACCCCCAGCCTGCCCCGCCGGTGTCCCCACGGCTCAGCCACGTTGGTTACACATGTGTACCAGGAGCACTGGCACAGTTTTCACCAAATTTATTTCTGGCACCAATGTGAAACCTCCATTGGTAGGGGATGGTCCTGCTGAGAGCAGGACGGTGCTGGCTCCTGCAGGGCTGGTCCCCAGCGAGTGGGGACATGATGCAGCTGGAGAGTGCAGGGGTCTGTCACTGCAGCCCTGGGCTCAGTGTGGTGAGAAACAGCATGACTTTTCAGGGCTTCCTTCGCAGCCCATCTCCTCCGGCAGCTTGTGATTCCCTGGGAAGGGAGCCTTTTAAATATGTTTTCATCAGCTGACATTTAAGTATGAATAAACAACTATTATGCATGCACTAAATATTCATGTTTTACAACATTGCCATTACACTGAGGAATTATTTATGAGGCTGCTGCTCCCCACCAGGGTGAGGGGACACAGTGCGGCATGGCCGGCAGCAGCCCCAGGGCCTGCCGGTGTGGCCACGGCTGAGCAGTATTGTTGATGTTTCTTTCTGGCCAAAGGTTGGTGTTTCCGAGAGCCTCCTCTGGGGTGCAGAACCAAGACGTCCCTGCTTTGGAGGATGTTGTGTCCTGAACCTTTGTATTCCCATCGGGACTTCTTGAACACCTTTCCCCCTCCTCTGCAGCAGACAGAAGAGAGAGCACTGCCTCAGCCCCCAGGGCTCCTGTTACAGCACCATGTGCTACTGAGGCAAGATGCTTCACTGCATCTCTGGGCTGTGTTTGGCAAGAATTTTTTTAAAATTATGACAAAGATATGCTCTTTTCAGAAAACCAGACTGCGAACAGAAGTCCCCCCTTCTGAACCTGAGTGTTGAACATTAAAGGGGTTACTTAGATTAAATAATAGACTTACTGAAAAGTCATTTGTAAAGAGTGGTGGTAACAGCAGCATGGTCTCTGTGACTGGCACCACTTGCATGTGTGCCCAGATGCAGAGGGGTGCTGCAGCACGGCCGTACGCCTGGCCTTGGCCCCAGCAGCCTGCCGTGGGCAGGCTCAGGCCTCCCCTTCCTACAGCTGCTGCCACTGGAGGACGGGGATGGGGATGCCTTGGATGGTGTTTTGGTCACCCATTGCCCTTGAGCCTGTAGGCCACAGCTGGAGGAATCACAGCTGCGATGGAACCCGAAGCCACGGGGAGGAGTGATCCGTCAGCTGTCAGGGTGGATGCTGCCCACAGGCTGTCCTTGGAGGGTGGCAGCACATTTCTGACCACCATTGATGGCCACCCTATCAGCACCAACAGACTACATGTAACTCCCCTAGGATAGGCATGGATGGCAAACTGCATAGGGAAGCATTTTAAGGGTGGAAAAAGCCAGGTGAGCTGCAGAAGAAGAGGCAGACCAGAGGGAATTGGTTCTTTCTCTGCCTTGGTGCTCCCACCAGGTGTAGGCACCCGCTGCTGGGGTGCACATGGGGCTGCAGGATAAGCCCTAAAGTGAAACACTGTTTTTGAACAACAGGTTTTCATTAAATAAAAAACCACTTCTCTACGGTTTCTACAGGGATGTCAAGACCTTTAAGTAAATACCTAATTCTATTTAATAATAATAAAGCTATTCCCAAGGTCATTTTCTTAGTAAAATAGCCCATAAAAGCTTGGGTTGTGTTAGCAACATCTCTTTCCAGGATTATTACCAGCAAGGGCTGAAACAAGCAGCAAGCCCTGTCGGCCTGCACACTGGCAGCACCCAGCAGGCAGCACCCAGCGGGCAGAGCCTGCTGCCCCAGCACTGGCCTGGCTGGCCTGCACCAGGGGAATTAATTGGCCTGATTGGTCTTGCTTTGGCACGGTTTAGTGATAAGAAAAGGTGCGAGCTATGTGTATTTTGCAGCACTGAGAAACAAAAAGAGTGACCCAACAACTTCTTGCTCTTCTCAAAATAAATTTTTTTTTGCTAGCAAAATGTTCATTCCAGGAAGCTCCTGGGACTTCAGCTTCATTTGGCCAGTCAGCGACAGGGCCTAAATGTGGATTTCTGCATTGTCGCTGGGTGTGCAAGGTGCCTGTGGCACGGCGGGCTGCTGGCAGGCAGCAGGCACCGGCTGCACCAGGGCCTGCCCGTGTGCTGCATCGTGGCTCGGGCTGCCGGGCACCAGCTGGCAGTGATGGGCAGCATTTCCAAAGGGCTCACACTCAGTGTCTCTGGGGCCTGAGGGATGCTCAGTGCTGTTCTGGGCAGTAGGGACATCACCTAGCAGATGCCAGAGGAAAAGGGCTGCTGGGTCCTATGGGGCTCACGGTGGAACACCAACGTGGCCGGGGGGCAACTCCAATGGCCCGCAGATTTCCACAGGCCCAACCGTTTGAGTCTCCCAGGGGCAAACCTGAGCCCAGGTCACTGGCTTGGACCATCACATCTCCCCTCCTTGCCAGAGCACCTTCATTTTACAGTGCACCCAAAACCACTTGCCCAGCTGAGCCCCCGCAGTCTCCCCTCCATCACCTGGTTTAGAGAGGATGCACTGTGTGTACTTGCATCTGATTCATGCTCCTTTTTCAACATCTGACCCATTTGCCTGCTCAGCAGCATTTGTCCTTACGTGTTGAGCTAACAGTGGGTTGAGGCGGTGGTGGGAGCAGACCCAGCACCAGGCATTGACGTGGGAGCCCCCAGCTTTGGCACTCAGCTGCTCACACAGGCAAATGCCCTGGGGAGAGTGATTTTTCATGCCTGATACGGAGGGAGGGTTAGCCATCAGGAGGGATGACAGACAAGTGATGCAGCAGCAACTTAAATCATCCCCCCACAGACTGCCCCGCTGCCCAAAGCCTTGGCTGGGGAGGTTTTTCTGGGATGGCCATGGGAGCCCACGCTGGCCTCAAAGCCATAGGACTGTGTTCAGTGCAATATATTTCTATTCATATTATTTATATTTACACTTATACTAATGTTTATATTACTTCTGAGATGTTTCAGAGTGCTTTTGTGGCAAAATTGATCTCTGTTTTGGGCGCTTGCCCTCTAATTGCTCACAATAAACTACCAATATTCAGTACTTTCATCCACAGCTGAGCCCCGACTCCAGCTCTCCAGCTCCTGCTGCTTCTCCAGGACCAAACCCTGCTCCCAGCCACCACTCCTCCTCCTCCAGCCCTGCTTTCTCTCATACTTTCACTAAAAACCTTCAGCATCACAAATTGGCCACCCCGTCAGGCGTCTCAGCCTGGCCAGAGCCATCCTTGGCACCCTTCAGAGTTTTGCTATTAAAAGCAGAGCGAGACGGACAGAGTCATTCGGTTCCTGTAAGCTGAGATACCTAAAGGGAGCTGTGCAAACCGGGGCTCCCCCAGAAGCTGGTACCCCTGGTGGGAGCTCAGCCCTGCCCTGGAGTGCACTGCAGGGGGTACCTCTCCCTGGGGGCTGGTCCTTGCTGCCTACGGATAGTGCAGGAGTGTGCGCCCCAACTGCCCCTCTCTGGGTCAGTTCAGATGCTACTAGACCAGAGAGATGTGCACCAGCACAGGAGAAGCTGGAGTGACCTGATGAGTCGGGGCGTGGTGGGACCAGCAGCCAGGAACCAACCCCGCATCCAAATGGACTCTCCTAGCAAAATGTTTGCAACCTCCCCCTCTGCTAAAAAGCCCATTTTTGTGCAAGAGGCTGATGCTGGGGGCATCAGTGGCATCACCCCGCTGCTGTCCCTTCCCTTTTGTAAATAATATTATAAACTCAGTGGAGGCAACTCGCCACTTGCTGGCCAGTACAATGGCAGGCAGCGATCGCTAGAGCAGGTGGAAAGCCAGTGTCCCATAAATAAGGACAGAGTTTAGCAATGTGGCACATAGTGAACTGATCAAGAATTAACCCAGAAATTAACACTTGCAAAAGCCACCTCTATCTCCAGCAACACCACATCCTCTAATCTAGGGGGAACCAGCCCCGGGCACTGAGTCACTGATGTCACCTACTGCCTCTGTGAGGCATCCCCAGTCCCATCTCACCACCTCTCCTGAATCCAGAGCTGGCATGGCTCTGTGGGGCTGCTGGAGAAAAGCCTTCCTGTCTGAGAGGTGCCAAGGGCTGGGAGTTGGGTCGGCTGGGGAAGCGGCTCTTGAGCAACTGCTTGAAGGGCTTTGCTCACAGTTTGTCCCGTCCTGCCTGTCCCATCCCATGCCCAGCAATTTGGAGGTGAGGTACGGGGCTTCCCACGATGGCAAAGAGACCTTGGTGAGTCCTGGCACGGGAGCACCCCCTAAAAGCCTGAGGAACCTGTTGGTGTTGCAAATGTCTGCTGCTGTGCCCATATGTCTGCTGATTTCCATACTAAAGACATTTACTGTATATGTTTGCCACCAGGGAAAACTACTGTCTACGACTCAGCTATATTACTGGAAGAGCAGCAGCGGTATTTGTGCTATTGTGAATATTGCATTTCCAGGACCTGCTCGATGGCTTTCGAAATCTTCCTTCCAACTCCCCGCATCCCCCCCCTGGCCAATTAGCAAAAATGCCTGGTTGGGGTGATGGCCCCCTCCTCTGCGTGGCAACGCCACGCTGAGGGACTTGCGCAAAAGGGTGTGAACCATCCCTTCTTGGCATTGGGAAGCACGGTTTGCAAGCCAGTGACAGAGGGATGAAATGCAAATATAGCATTTCTTGTAAAGTAAATTAAGCTAACAACGAGGTAACAAACTGCTGTTAATATTAGATTAACTTGTTTGGCAAGACATGAAATCGGGTGAGCTGGATTGTCGATAGCGGAGTGCTCAATAGCGCTGATGCTGCTCAGGGAAGTATAACATCCCTCTGAAAGACAGAGGCACGCACAAAAAAAAAAAAAAAATTAAGTCTGGAGGAAGAGCCAGAATCTGTACAGCAATTACACCAGCATTAAAGATGAATGGAGAAGAAGCTTGAGATTTTGATTGCCTTTAAATACTGGCTTGTTTTTAATCTCAAAATCAGACTGTGCTGTGATCAGCCATTAGCCCCGACTACAAAAAGAAAGAGAGAAAAGATCCTACATTTTAACATTTGTAGTATGAACTTAAAATACCACTTTGATCTAAGATAAGGAGGCAAATGGCAGATAATTTAGAAGTTAAAGCCAGTTGCGTGCAGTTGGCAGCTGGCAGTGGCTGGGATGACTTAGGGAACAATGGAGACTTGGACAGAGGGGTCACCAGCAGCCATGTCCTCAATGCAGGGACTGAGGCACAAGCTTAAATGTCATACTATATGCCAGTGGTCACTAAACTGATTAAGCAGTGGTTATCTTTAGCAGTAAAAAGGCTATCTGCTAATACTAAATGATTAGAGTCTAAAATGCCATTTACTCTGCTCTGATTCCTTGAATGAATATTTATGCCAAGTGATGACTATAACACCATCAAAAGGTTTCTGTGCTCTGCTCCGTAGAGTGGAAGTGATTATTCAACAGCAGGTCTGCACTCCAGCACTTGTTTCTGTTAAGCAAATTTGCAGCGTTCAGACAAAAATTCATGATTGCATTGTCCTCCTGGGATTTTTATTTTTAAAGAAATGCCACTTCCAATGCCCTCTGGGGCATGGGCTGTGGCAGGTGGGCCTTGTCTGCTGTGCAGACACAGAAAAGAGGGATACAGATGCTGCACAATTTCTCCCTTGTATTATTTTTTTTTAAAATATAAGACAACTGGACATTTGCTGCACCCCATTGAACAGCAAGAAGCCGTGTCCTGTCCCAGGCTTTCCTCCCACCCACCCAGCCACCATCTGGGGCTTTTGCATGAAACAGCGTCATGAAATTCCTCGTTAGGCATCAGGAATCGGCTCTACAGCCCTGGTAACAAATCAAGAGGTCTGCCCATCAGAAATGAAGCCCCTGCACCCCGGCAGGGGAGCACTGCCTGCATTTCATGGCAAGGATAAGTGCAGGGAGGCAACAAGATGCCATCACATGTGAATCATGGCCCGGGGTGTAACTAACCCCCCAAACCTTCACTGAAGTGCCTTGGCAAGGTGCGAGCCTGTCTGTGCTGCCATCACAGTAGCAAGGGAGGGCTCCAGACTGGCTCACGTCAGACACCACTGAGCAAACCAAAGAGATGTTGGCATCCAAGTGCGCACGACTGGAAGGGAAGTTGTTCCTTCGCGGTGCAGACCAGTACCGGCCGAGCTTCCTGCTGTGCTCCAGCTGGGGCGCGCAGGGCTCGGTTCCCGCCTGGCTCTGGAGACAAGGGTGCTCTTCATGTGGGTTCAGTCTCTCAAAATACACCACCCTTATGTTTACCTCCCCAGGAGGAGAAACCCATGTTGTTCTGGTGACATCCCCTGTGCCCACTGGACCTCTGGGTGCTCCCTGCTCTCAGCCGACGTCGCTAACCGTGTCTCATCCAGAGCTCCAGGCTTCCTCTACACCACATTGCCATCCTGCCAGTACCATACAGATGGCAGCCACCAAGACTAAACCTTACCATAGCTTTTTCAACTTACTGGTTATTTTGTCTCATTTACCAGTCCATCACCCATTTTTTTCTCCAAGTTCTGGGCTATCTTCTGCTCCATCATTCTGCTGGGTTTGCTGACACATCCAAATGGGCCCAGCTCAGATACGCCTCCCCTGCAGAGCCAGAGTGGGGATGCACGTACACAGCAAGACATGGCTCACACCAGCCAAGTGCCATTTTTATTCATCCCATGGTAGAATGGGATTTCCCACACAAGCGACCCTCCCCTCCAGCATGCTCCTGCCTCTGGGGTGACATTTCTGTAGCTTTCCCAGCAATGTATGAGAGATCTGGCAGCTGCAGAGCCATTAGCTGGCATTAGCCAAGCAGCTCTGAAAAGTTACACTTTCCTCTTCCTTTCTGAAGTAAGGAGACCACCTAAGCCAAGAAAAAAAATGATTTCTAGAAGGTTTAAGTACCATTCTCCAAAGAGCTTAGTTTTTAAACTGGTACCAAAACTCTCCTTAAGAATCTGAACTAATTCTAAATAAACCCCCCAGCTTGTTCGGTGAGGGGTTCTGGTTTCGGTTTGGTTTTACTGGTCCCATCCTCACCATGGCACAGTACACACATGCTGACATTCTGTGCTGAATTACAGCAAACCCCACAGGCAGGTCGGTAGCCATCATCCAGGAGCACAGACAGCGATTGTCTGGCAGCTTCAGAGCAAGGAATCAAAACGTTTGGGCAATAAGCTGCTCCTCCAGTAGCCCCACCATGGCCACCTGCAATAGCCTCTACAAAAAGAGCATCAACTCTACAGTATCTCAAAAGACACCCCCCAACCCCAAAAGGCACTAAAATGGAACAGCAATTAAAACGCTACCTATCCATAGGAGGCTGTAGGTGGCATTTTAATTGCTATTCCATTTTTATGGGAATAAAAGGGGATGGGGCCACACATTTTATAATGGGTCTCCCAACCCAAAATGTCTGTTTATGAAGAAAAATCACTCAATCAATTCACATGTCTGAGGTAGCTTGAGATGACAGGTGATTATTTTGAAGATAGGAAGTGTCTAGTGGTGTTTTGCTTCTGTTTAGCCATTATTCAACATAGATGTACATAAAAGCATTCCATGCAACAGGCAGAGCCGCACCAAGCTGCACTGCATTTGGCATTTGCAATTCAGAGAACGCACATGCGACCTGGGACCGGTAACTGATGAAGTCACATCAGAAAAAAAGTACTTGGTGTCTATTTATTAGAGGAAAGAGGGGTAAATCTAAGAAAAACCAAGAAGACAAAATAAATGGAATTGCAGCCATCCTTTACAGCTACTGGTGCACTGTATTAAAGTGACACTCACCATACAAAGGAATGTGTTTGGTACAGTCCAGTGGGTTGCACATGAATTGCATAACCTTGAAAATCATTGCACAAAGCATCGCAGCAGGAACACAGTTCAGAGCTTTTCTATGGGAGATGCTTCAAATCCGATCGCTTTCGTTACGTGGGAGGTCAAAGCACCTGGAACAGAGGCAGAAAGGGCTGTGAAAAGGGATGCTGCGTCAGCGCCCAGATGCGCTTGAACCCTGACATCAGCTCTCGCAGCAGCTCAGACCTGGACAAGCGATGCCCCACAGGAAAACCCTGCTGCCCATCAAAGCCTTGAAATAAATATTCTGATCAATGCCTGGGCACCTGTTGGCAGGGCTGGAGGGAGCCTGTTCCTCGCAGCCCAGACTGGAGGCACCGTATCAGCTGGCCAACAAGCACTCCTGGCCCTGGAAACGCTCTCTCTAAATTCATTGAGGTGAAAAGCGCGACGCCTCTGAGCCAGCGCCTCAGCACTGCACAGCAGCCTTGGTGGGATGCAGCCAGCGACACCGACGGTGCCCAGGCACCGCCTGCCCGCAGCGCCGTCCCTCTCGCTGTACAGCACCGCAGGCTTTTGGACACAAGTCTCCGCATGGTTCAAGCGGAGAGGTCTAACTGCAGCAGCATTTCTTCCCCCAGTTTGTGTGCATGGACGCCTGCCTCTGTCTGTATTCATGCAGTTTCCAGGGATCTGTGTATAGATTTCTATCTAATAGTCTGCTCAACATCAAGCACAGGAAATACAGGCTTTCACCGCGTGGGGAACAAACCACAGCTAAGATGACCAGGAAACATTCATAATTTTTAATTCACACCAGTAATAAAATTGCATTACATTTTTCATAAAATAAATGTTCCAGTTTATATACAGAAAACAGACTGTACAGAGCCCTCCCCCAGACCCCAAAAACTCACAAACATACAGGCAATGCAGTGCTCAGCTAAGCAGGCACAACTGTACATCTAAAATTGTAACTGCTTTGTGTTGGGGGGGAAAAGTACTACAATGTATATAGTCCTCTCTGGACCAAGAATTAAAAAAATATTGCAGGCAAGCTGACAGGCGCCCTCGCTGCTGGCGCGGCCGAGTGCCCATCCCACAGTGCTTCAGCGAAGCAGGGTTTGTTATTGAACCTGGGACTCGAAGCTCCCGTTCAGCTGCCCTTCCTCATAGTCCATCTGACACAAGATCATGTTGTTCTTCAGGAAAAATTTGTCTCCCACACAGAATCTGGAAGATAAAAAGAATTAACGGATATAAGTATGAACAGAGGTTAGAGAACAGGGGGAATTTGAGGCTGCCTGGGTCTGAAGGTGACGCTGGGGACCAGAGTTTGATTTCCAGCTCTGCTGATGGCGCGGCACCCCGGGAAAGCCCACGTGCTTCTTCCCTGCTCCCCCTTCCCAGCAGGCGCCCGGGGGTTTTGTGTCCCTTCTCCCGGCACGGTGGTGCTCAGCTCCCAGGCCACGCCCGTACGAAGGGAGGAGGCCAGGGGCAGATAAGGGGTTTGTCCCTGCAGATGAGAGGTGTCGGCTCTACAACCGGGAAATCAAACGGGCAATATTACACAGAGACTATTTGAAGTTTTTGCTGGTATCCACATTTCCACGGTTCCCTCGGGTGAGGCAGTATTTACACTAATTTCCAGGGAAGGACTGGCTATTAAGTCCTTCCTCACCCCCTTGTGTACAGTGCTGAACAATAAATAGAAATTTCCTGGTGGCTGGACTCCTAACCTTTATCTTCATTGAGCGAAGGGCACTGCTCTCTATATACCATGTAAATTGTTCTGTTTGTCTTCAAGTTGACAGAGAGGCTTGTGATATTTAACAATTTTATTTGACCATTAAGGTCAAAAAAGTTCCAGATATAAGATCTGAGAGGTGTGAATTGACAGCCCATAGCTTTTTCCCCCTGCCTGCTTGCTCAAGAATCAGAAGCTAATCTTTACTTCTTAAGAAAACAAATAACGCTCTTTGCACCCAATTCAGGGGCTGGTTTTGGTCCATCACACACAGAGCACAGGGCTGTGCCTCCCTGCCCCAAGCACCAAGTCTTAAATCAGCACCAGGACCCTAAAGCAGAGGCACACCCCGGCCACTCTGCTGAAAGGCAGCTCTGAACTGAGAGGAACGGGTAGGTACCAGCCTCCAGTGAGGCCAAATATTTACTGAGCTTTGAAGGAAGATCAGTGGAGATGACCCTATCCTCAGGAGACTTAGCAGACCTCAAATGGCCATCTCCTCTGCTCCCAGGCAGAGCTTTGGCAGGAACATTGCCTACTCCTTGTCTAAAATGCTTTCTAGATTTGTAACTCGGGCAGAGCATCTCCATAAAACTGAGTATTTTCTGCTACAAGAACAGGACTGATCATTTTAGAGCTCCTTTATAGGTCCGACATGGGTACAAGTTTTCTCCAACTGGACACCTGCAAATAAGCTGATTAATTTGCCAAGTCAATACAGAGAACTGGGCACTGGTTCTCACTTTATATGATTTCACTGGAGACCTTCCATCCTCTTCCCTCTGTGACACATGCTTTAGTAGTACAGAAATTCAACCTTTTTTTGTATATTAAAAAGCTAAAAATTAATCTCAATTTAAATTAATGGCTTTTATGCTAAAAACTGTACTGCACACACTCTCCTTAATACCACCTTCCCCACCAGTAGGTTTACTCACTATAGATAACAGACAGCTGCTTGCTTTTTGCTACTTATTCCTACTTCAAGTACAATATAAATCTCCAGGAAAAGAAATGCAAAAATTACTCTTGCTACCAGCATCATCAACAGCTGTCTCTTGCTAAACCTGGCTTGGGTCTAGAGGAGCCAAAGAAGGAGCTGGAGAACTAGGGAGTTGGGTGTGTGTGTGTGTATGAGCACATGGGAACTAAAACGCACAGCAGGGTTACCCCGAGACCCTGTGAAGGTTGGGGAGAAAGGCTCAATTCAGTGGAAAAGAGACTATTGCAGACCTGCCAGTCCTGCAAACCCAGCAGTAAACTAGGATCTCTTCAGCTGATCCATCGCAACTAGAGACAGAGGATTTAGCAGGGCAGCTTCAGACCCAGTTTCGCGTGTCCCAGCGCAGAGCTCTCTTCCGAGCGAGATGTGGGGCTGCAGCGCCAGCCCCCATGCTCAGAGCAGGTCTGTTGCAGCACCCGTCTGGCCGATCGAGTTCCATCCAGCAGCAGCGAGGAACAGGCACTGAACATACCCTGCCATTTCTACAGAGTGATTTTCTTCTGAGCAAAACCACATTTTCGATAATGGCAACACAAGCGGCTGGATTTCCTGCAACCCTTGTAACACTGACCTATTAGCCACTTACAGCAGTGACCAACTTTTATTCAGTATTGTGACAAGCAGTGTTGACCTTGGAACAGTTTAAAGCACTGTAGGCTGAGTAGTGTTGCGGGACTTGCTGCAAACCTGATGTTTTGGAGAATGAAGCTAATGAAAACACTGCACACTCGACAAAAATATTAGAGATTTTGCTCTGATGGATTTAACACTCTACACAGAGTCTAGCTACAAAAGGGCAAGTAAGCTGGAAGAGAACTAGAGAAAGGTTTTAATAATCAAATCTTTTCACAGCTAAAGAACGAGGTGGTGTTTCAGGTGGGATTTCTGATTCAGAACTAGTTTTGGCATCCACCTCTGCAGTTTTGACTTTAGGGTTACTTAAATTCACAGTTCTCAGTTCAGCTTCCAATGTCGTCTATTACAGGAGCACTTCCATTCTACCCTTTCAGGCCAAAATCTCTAGAGGATAGGTCATAAAAGTTTTCAGCCTTCTGATCCCAGCCAAAAATAACATCTACGCTTAGCTCTACACTGTCTACTCAGACCATCTTTCAGAAAAACTCAGCTCCTCCCACTGGGCAAATACTTTGTGCATCAAAGCAGGACTCTGCCAGAACAGGGGGACTACCTGCGCTTTCCTGCCAGGCAGTGACAGCAGATGGAGGTTACTTTAAGGGCAGAGGAGGACTGCATTTTGCACTGAGTGCAGTAACAGTGTTAGCAGTCACAGAGAGGAGAGAGGTGCTTTGGAGCCTTTGTAATAAAGGGTGAAATTTAAAGGAAATTTCTGAAAATGAAAACTAGGTGGTACCAGGCTTTTCCAAGAGAGAAGCTGGGGTAAAGTAGGGGTTTGATGACAAACACTCACCCTGCAGATTCCAGGGCCAACCCAGCACTCCTGCCTGTGCAGCCCAGAGCTGTGACTTGCCCCTGCCAGAAGGGACATTTGCGAGGCTCTAGCCCTAGTAGTGGTGGGGAGCCTGGGAGCACCCCTCTCCTGCCCGGCCTTCATCGGCAGGCTGAAGAAAGCTGAGCCTGAGGGCTGAGCCTGGCAGCACCCCGCAACACTTCCGAGTCTGGAAACAAAACCCCACGAGCACCAGCGACTTCAGCTGTGTGAAGAAAGACCATCTTTGGGGAAGAAACGTATTAGCAAACAGGGCCACGCTGCTGACCGGGAATCACGGCGGTTTCAGGAGCATGTTCCAGAGTGGCAACGCAAGAGTGGGCAACTGGCAGATTGAGTGCGGCTGCTGGGAAGGAGCCCCAGGCCAGGAGCCACTAGATGTCACTGCCGCCTCGGCACTGCCACCGCGCCCGTGGACCAGCCACCATTCCTTGGAGTTTTCTACCTCGAACAAACACCGCCTCTGCCTTCAATAACGGGACTGAGTAAAGCCAACCGAGTGACAAACGGCTTGCCCGTTTCTCCTCTTCCATGCTCTGACACCAACCAGCCGCAACCCCGTTCATCCCCATGAACTAAGCCACTGTCAGAAGGCATGGAAGGAGAATCAGCCCCCAGTTTGCACGGTCTCCCAAGCTTAGTGGGAAAGGTGGCAGGGGTTTGTGTCCACACGTGCACTGTGTATGGCTACTTCATTAGAGATCCCACCGTGACTTTTGTTCTAGGGTGAGCGATGATTTTTTAAGTCAGGCTTTTAGCTTGACTTTTACAGAATTACATTCTCCATCTTCCCAAGAGTTTTGTTATCTCTACCACACCTTCACACAGGCGCCTCCTAGTTTCACCTTTGGGAAACACAACCACAAGTCCAGAACAGGAACCCCAGCACAACGCTTGAGCCCTGGCCATTCACTACAGCCTGACTAAACAAGCAGTAAGAACAACAAGCACTTTCAGGCCTGTCTTGCACAAGAATGGACGGATGCATCAGAAGGCAACACTATCACATCTGGTTCTGTGGGCTTCCATTCTGCCTACAATGACCAACAAACAGGGTGCTGGGAAGATTTTTGACAGCCCTCCCAAATTCAGCTGGTTACAAGTAGCCCAAGTGAAAACTTTGTGCATGACCCTTTATTATTCTCCTTGATGTGCATTTTCCACTGGGTAAAACCCAGAAGAAATACACAAGCCCCACTCAAAATTACACCACTAAGATCCCCTATTAATTACGCAACAACTAAAGGGATCTGTTCCTAGTGTTGGAAAGGGCTTATGTGGAGTATTTTTCTCCTTCCTTCCCTTCTCTTTCTCCTTCTTCTTCACCATCCCCAGTTTTGAGCCTGTCAGAAACATGATTTAAGCAAAATAACATCAGTTTGCCAGAGGAGGTCCATTCTCCATCGTCTGTGTTCTGCAAAGAGGGCAGCTCCTGAAAGGACACTGAAGCAGTTTGTTTTATTCAGCAGCAGCTGCGCTGCCGTATAACCATGGCCAGATCTGCAGTCTGTGTGCTCCCCCTCGCCCCTCCAACTCCCACCAGCTCCAAGGGGATTTGCAGTACAGGGGCTACAGGTACTTACATGGATCACCCAGGTCAGCCTAATAAACCAGCCCGAGCCATGACAGCAGACTGTGAGCCCCAGACAGGTAGTGCGGCTCAAAGATTTCCCCTATTTTGCAGGCAAAGGTATAAATTAGTTTGTGTTTGTGTGTATAATAACTGTGTCCTCACCGCTGGTTGCAGAGCTGACAGGCAAAGCAGTCCAAATGGTAAACATTATCTCTGGCCCTCATCACCATCTCAAAGGCAGGGATCAGTTTACTGCAGGCAGCACAATTCCCGGTGGTACCAAAGAGCCTGCCAAAGAAGCACAATCATTAGAAGCCATTTTAATTAAATGGTGGAAGGACTAATTAAGTGTAATTAGCAGTATCAAATACTGTATTGCACCAATAAATAGAAGTTGCAGTCTCCATTTCGCTGACCAACCAGTGTGCAGGAACTTGGGATAAAACTGCCTGGTGAGCAGGCTCTGATTGTTGAGATGAAACTTCATTTGGTTTGTGAGCCTAGGGCTAATTTGCTGTCTAATGGAGAAAAGCATTAAACACTTAAGAGCACTATTTTGGGGCTCACAAAATTTCAGTCAAAAACTATCTGCCTCTCTGCAGCGGTGGGGTAGGTGCTCGGAGCCGTCCATCCTCCTCCACGTGCACTTGCCCCGTCTGCGCTTGACTGCGACCTAACAGAGGGATAGGCTGGCAGCCTCTCGCAGCAAGACGCAGAAGACCTGCAAACTTTGCCAACCCTGGCAGGCAACGCTATAATATAGCTCTGGAAGAACCTCACTTACCTGCTGTTTAAAACAAAAAAGCACAATTTCTCTTGCAATGAGTACACAAGCATTTTGTGAGGCATCTCAGAGAGCAAGCCCTCCTCCCTGGGTGTGCCCCCCTCCTCCTGCCTCCATGTCCCTCCCGGGAGCCAGCTAAGCCCTTCCACCACAGCCTGAACAGCATGCTCAGCCGTTCCACTTCAGCTCCCTGGTCCTCCAGGACAGCCCTTCAGCACTGGAAGCTTTGCCATTTTCATCTTGGCTTTCACTATCTGTCTCCCCAGATGTCTGCTGCTGTTACAGCTCCCGCCGGGGGACTCAACCAAGACTGCAGCATCCTTCCCCCAGCCTCCTTCTCCAAGATGTCCCTGCAGACCCCCGCGCGCGCCAGGGGCAGCACGCCACTGCGACGTTAAAGCCACATGAACCAGCTCGGGCACGAATCAACAGGCCAAGAAAACCAAGTTTCACCTGAGACTGTGGTCAATACGCATGTGGTTAGTTACTTTGCTTAGGAGATGATAAAAATTGTACTCTTGGGGTGATGAACCTCAAGACATACGATTCCTGCTGACCATTAGCTCTGCACACGCAACGCGTCGCTGCCTGCAGACAGATTTGGGCTCGTGGTTTGTTTCAAGCCATTGGTTCTGGCTGATTCCACAACACGCAGATGAGAAGCATCAGAAAATCTATAACCAATTTCCAAACCTGCAATTTGCCAAGCTAATCAATACTAATTATTACTGGCCAGTAATTGTGGATTAAAACACCCAGCAATGTTATAGAAACCTCCCACCCTCCCACAGTGCCATGCTACTGAAGTCAGCTTGCTCTTCAGCTATAAAAAAAGGCTACCCTTATTTTTCATTAGAAGTGGTATCAGTGGTCTTTCATTAGGCCTGGCTGGAAAACCCCAAGACTTCCTATGAAGAAACAGCACTACTTTTTCCCTGAAAGTTAAACAATGCAAACAAAACAGAAACACTTGTGCAGGACAGAAAAATCACAAAGGGAGTACCAAAATTTCTTCCCCTGTGACTCCATCATATGAAGGCTGAAAGGCAGAGTGAAATCCCAGCTATATAGTTTGCACTGGCAAACTCAGACCATGTAATTAGTCATGGGGCAGCCCCTTTCTCCCTGTGAGCTGGCTCCGGCTCACTCCTGCTCATGCAGGCAGGCAGGCAGGCAGGGGAGGCAGCTGAGCACGGTGCTTGGCTGCCTAATGCTAGCAGACCGGACTGAAAAAATGTGGCACTGAAAAGCATGCAGGTCTCCACCCCGAAACGCCCTGACTCTCATTCAGTACCCACTCACAAATCAAGCCATTAATACAGACATCCCTCCCTCCCTCCCCTCCCCTCCCCAGTGTAGCTGCTCCCTTCTACAGAACCTCACTTGGGCATAGCAAAACCTGACAGGTTTTGCCAGAGTTTTGCCATTTTCGATAAAAGCCAGCATCCGTTTTTAGAGTACCCAAGTCACAGCAAACTCAAAAACTGAGTCCAATATGTTAGGAAGGGAAACTGGGAGGTTAATCCTAGATTTGCTCTGTGCCCAGCACTGCTACATGCACAAGTATAAAATATCCATTATTCATTAGCATCACAGTTGTGTGGAGCTCAATCTAGATTAAACAAAATAAAGGGGCCCCAGACAGCACCATTTGCATTGTTAAGCAGGCGCTTTTCTTCAGCCTTCAAATGGGAGACTTTTCTAAATGGAAATGATGGGGAAATTTGGACAGATGTTCACTTAACTATTTAAACAGTTAGCTTAAGAAACATGAAAAATGTATTTGGCATCGTATTCACCTGTCTCCTTTCAGGGGTTTTGGGGGTAAACCAATTGTTAAACAGCTTTGACTGTTTGCATAAGATCTGAAGCTTATGTTCTGTCCAGCTGAAATCGTGTCGCCTTCTAATGTCTACATAAACATAGCTTCCAGCTAGTCAGTGTGCTGATCTTTTTCTCTTCTATCAAGTTTCACAGTCCTCCATACCCTCCCTTTCCCAACAGATGAACATTTCACACTTATTCTAGCACTTCCTAATTTTAATCTGCTTTTCAGGGAGTGATTTAGAACCTTGTATATTCACCGTGCTTCTAAAAATACACTGTAACTTATAGCTCAGTGAACATGATTTTTTTTATTAATCTGCTGGAAGAAAAAGTAAAATGAACACAGGCTTTTGCCTTTTTTGTTTGCTTGTAAAAAACCTACCACCTCTGATATCTACTTACGCAGAAGCTACTTGAGCTGAAACTTTCTGAGGTGGGGAGTTTAACATGATTGGAGGAGGGAGAGAAGACAAGGAGCAGGAGAAAAATCTTCTACCCCAAGCCCCATCTGTGGTTTAATTTAAAATAACCCCACATGAACAAACTGATCTGCATTCTGTCCCCCAGACACCTTCATAACAGATGCAATACTCTCTCGCACATTCACACGCACAAAGTTGAAGCGCATTAGAAAAATCTATCAGATGCTCCGCATCTACTTACCAGCTTGGTGCCATTGGAATAAAAGAAGCTGGAAATACAGAAAGGTTTTAGTTTGGAGTTGTTTTGCTTCTTCTAAAAACCGTTTTTTTTTTTTCTTTCACCTCCCTTTGAAGTTAAAAGGCAACAATTTTTAAGTACATATTTATTCCCCCTTATGTAACAGAAAGACCTAGCCAGCTTGTAAATAAGCATAGACTATGCAGATTTAAAATTTAGCACAATTAAACTTTTACCCTGTGGTAGTAATTATGTTTAATGGCTCTTAGCCTGAACTTAACCATGTCTATTGTTGTCAGCCAGTCTAAAAGCAGGAGTTTGTCCAAGGACAATTTTCTGTAGTTTATAGGCACACTAAAAAACCCGCTACACACTGTTCTCATTGGCCATTGATGTCAGTGTGTATAGTAAAAATTAAAGCTAATTGGCATACAGGAGCAGCCGTGAATGCAAATGAATTAATGAGAAAAGAAGGGAGCGCTCCTGGAAGCGGTAGGCAACTGTCAAAGGATGCTTTTTATGTAGTCTTGTCTAGGCTAAAGAGTAGCCTTCTGCACGATGATCCTGACCTCACCAGCTCCACGCATACACCTGAAGTTAATTCAAACTGTAGCAAAGTCCCCCCTGCAGGTTTTGGGGGAAAAAAGAATGGTAAAGGGTCCTTACCATTCCTTACCTTACCAAAACAGTAAGAAACTTCTCATATGGACATGTTAAGTTTAGCACCTTTTAACAGATTTTTCTTCTCTGACCAAAATGTGCAGGGTGGCTAAACTGAGAACCTAACTGCCTATTTCTGTCACCACTAGAAACAACAATCTGTTTTAGTCATTGCCTACAAGGAGAGGGTCCCCATTTCTTCTCCTCTCTCTAGCTGGTCTCTGACTAGCTAGCAGCTTGCAATCCAGAAAGAGGGAGAAAATCTTTCCTCCACAGAAAGAGTGAAAATTTTGGAGCTGTCACAGGAGACAAAAAAAGAGGAACCAGGATGGGCACATATAAATAATGAGTGGCACAGAAAGGATAGGTTCAGAGTGTCAATCTCATTTTTTTTTCAAACAACACAAGAACAAGACAAGTTCAAATTTAAGCAGCTGAGTTGAGACAGATAACTCCCCAAAACAACAGGCTTTGTCAACACTGAAAGGAAAGAATTGAGAATTGAAAGAGGACTGAACACTTATCTACAGATAAATATCTACATTTGTAGATATTGTGTACAGCTACATATTTCTCTATATATCTGTATATCCAGGTTATCTGGATATACAAAAGTTTTTGAAGAGCTACTGAACCCCTTGCTAGTAGGACCCCCTCCTCTCCAGCTAGTAGGTGAAATAGGTTTTCCCATACACCTTCTTTATATGCCTGCTGCCATTTATTTCCTAGCTCCATCAGAATTAGCTGTAGAACAACACTTGCTTTACGAATCTGAAACTTGTCATGAAAAAAAAAAAGGTTTTGCCCTTACCATTTGAGACAAACCAACAACTAGTCTTCCAGTGAGGATGACTCTTAACAGCTTTCAATCAGTATTTTTCCCATCTGTGGATACTAGAAATATGCTGAGCTACAAGTCTGATTTGACCAAAGCATTGAATGTGCCAATAATTGCAGGGAAAGCCTGAACATCACTTAAAAAGATAAAAAGAATAAGCTTAAAAGCAACTTCAGACTCGAGGTTCCCAACTTCCCTGTAATCAACCTTTGTGTAATATTCAGAGAAAGCCTCAGCGATAGGCATTTCAGCACAGTAAATACATATTAGCTGGTGCACCCTCCTATCCAGGACACCATTGTCAGTGCTGCAGTGGCAAGTCATGTCAGCTGAAGGAAAGGAAATGCATTTTGATACTAATGAAGTTGGTCAAGCTGTCCCCTCATGAAGCCTTCAAGTTCAATCCCAAAGAATTTACATCTTGCATGCCAAAGGTTTTGGCATTCATGGATAGCATAGCGGGAGGAGTTGAACCAGCACAGTACAAAAAATCCCTCTGGTCAAGTGTCCACACTAGTTCAGAGATTACTGGGCATAAACTTCAAGGTTGCTCAAGGGCATCAGTTTTCAGTTGAAGAACGCATCTGAATGTTCACTTATTTTTACTCCTTTGGTCTCTCCCTCTGTATTTTCAGTGGGGGTGGGACTCTTAGCAGGTAGAAGTCCAAGTCCTCCTCCCCTGCCCCAACCTTTCTTATCCGATAACTGAAGCCACTGACCTTAAAACCCACCTGTCTCTGGCACTGCTGAGCACATGTGCAACAGTGTCCTCTTAGGGGATTTTAAAAACAGCAATCAGAAAACTGCAAGGTTGAAAGTGCTAGAGGCGTGCTAGTATACCACAGCCAGGCAGAATTACTCCCCATAAGCTTTCCTCCTCACGGGGAAGTTGTGGAGAAGGAAAAAAAGAGGGGGAAAAAAGCAAATGAACAAACCAAGCATTGCTTGTTTATCCTGAAAGGCATGGGCTGTGAGAAACTCCTGGACCAGCTACTATGGAGAAAAAACCTGCTTTAACATCACAAAGCACAGCAATGTTGCCAAGACACATTGTATTTTGAGCCTAATTAATCCTCCTTAATCTGTATAGATACCAAGTGTAGAAGTGAGGGTATCCTACATAGCATGCAAGACGCTCCCTGTTGCAATGCAAGAACAGCACTTCAATTTAGCAACATTTTTAGGCTCTGAGCACATATCATTTGTTCAGCCATGCTGCATTATACCTCTCCTCCCCACGCTAAACATGTCCCTTGAAAAGCAGGCAGGGCACGCTCTTGGTGCATGCACGCACACTACGCTCCTCTGGTGGAAAAAAATCCTGAAGACTCTCCTTGCTGCTTCAAAGGTGTTGGAGCTTCTGCAGGCTGAAGCTACATTCAGAGTATTAGTGATGTCTCTGGTAGATTAACTTAAATTTTGCTAGTTGCGGCATGCACTTCTCAGTTCCTGAAAACTTGTGCTTACACGTCCAACCGTGGTTTAATGGTTTGGATGAGGGCTATTGTTAACCAATTCGGGGAAGCCGACCAGAAGGAGGGTATTTGCCTGCATCCTCCTGTGTCAAAGAACAGGGTGCCTGTGTTTATGCAAGGTTGTTTTTCATATCCCACAACAAAATTAAACCCTGCACATTTGTCAGATACAGAACACTTCACCTAAAGGGCTCCCAAAGTGATTCACTGACAGAATGAACCTGCTGGGGCATTCAGAGCAGAGCAAAAACCAGTATCCAACAACTGGAAACCCCAGTACCGGGCAGCTGACTCGTTTGGAGTAGGAGGTGCCCAGGGTGGAGTTCAAGCCTCCAGGATACAAACAGTGCTAAGGGTGCCAGTGCCAGGGGATGGCAGTCCTGCCAGGACATCTCCGTCCCTCAGACGAGGTGTGCAGGGCTGCACCCCTGCCAGAGGCACCAACGCCACGCTCGGGCCTCAGCACCAATGCAACCTCAGCACGGCAGCACTGATCAAAACACTCAGGAAGTCGGGTGAAAAGAATTTCCATGAAATCCACTAAGAACAGCATCAGGGCTCCCCGGAAAGCCCTTCTCTCTTACTGATTCACCATCATTTTTTAATGCAGGTTTTGAGCTTTCTTTGGAGTCTAATTAAGGCCCTAATCAGTTTAAATGATGAAAAACTCTCCCAACACCAGCATATCAAACATGCAGAAGCGACAGTTCTGCTCCTGTCAAAGCAAGGCTGACTTGCCTTTGCTCGTGTGAGGGCACCATGCTGAGTAAAAAGGAAAAATCACGTTCTTCATCAGCACTTCACAGTGAAATTTAAGTTGTCAGTTCCTCCCGGGAAATCCTGATGCAACACCCAAACTGTCCCTGTGAACCAGAGCTTGGTGAATGTTTAATTACGCCGAGGAACAAACACACATTGCTGCGTGGGGGCTGTGAGGAGCCATCCGAGCTGCATGCTAAGCTTCTCTGTCCCAGAAGCAGTTTCTTCAATAGCATTTGCTTATCAAAAATAATTAGAGGTAGGAATGCTGGAGCTGTGACTATGAAACAAATAGTAAATCTATTTGCTCAGACGAAATATATCGAAAGATACATCGAAAGACACAGCTGGAGACTGAGGTGATACCGCAAGGATAACAACTCGAGATCCAATTTCATCTTTCATGATTAAAAAATGAGCAAGAAAGTGTTTTATGAAATGTGAAGGTTAACAAATGTTCCTTCACAAGCAATGACGACAGTTTATCTTTTGAAACAAATGATCAGGCTGTGGTCTGCTAGCAGCTCCTGAAATACATTTGAAAGATTTCTTCTAAAAACCCACCGAGGACCAGCGCACACGGCCGGCAGCCCACGGCACTGCCAACACCTCGGAGGAAGACGGCTCCAAAGTGACGCTGAGGCAGTAGGGCAGGAGCCAGCCACACTCCCTCCCAGAGCCCTGCCCCACGCCGACGGCATAAGTCCTGAAGTTCATCCCTGTCCCTGATCCCTGCAGCGGTCGTGGCCCAATGACACCTGTCTGCAGCAGGGGGGGCACAGGCAGGGTCCCAGACCTGCAAATTAACAGCCACCTCAACTGAGTTTCTAAAGCTGCCCAAAATATTGCATGAGCCCCTTCTGTCTATAGGTAAGCACCTATACATTGCTGCCTCCGCAGCGATGAGGCAAGCGGGAGCCTGGTGCTGGGTAGTAACGGCTGGGTCTTCACAGTCACGGGCAGGAACAGGCCTGCTGCAGGCTCGTAGATGGAGACTGAGCAAGCGGAGGGGAAAGCACGTCTCACCAGGTAACAAAGCACGTATTCCTAAACGGCACAATCAGCTCAGGCAAAATCAGAGAAACACTGGTCTGTAAAGAGATTATGAAACACCAATTTTTTTCCTCCTGGTCATTACACAGCAGTATTCCTCCTGGATTTCAGATATAAAAGATGCATATACTTACATTTATGGGTGCAAAATCAGTCTAGCTTTTAATTTTTCACATGATGGTTGACCTACTAAATATCAGTGCAATATTCACCCTGTTCTTATTCAAAGGCATATAGAGGAAGTGGCCAACAATAAGTTCCTTTGACTGTCCTCCAGATAAGGTACTCCCTTTATGGTGCGAGTACAGTGTAAAGTACAAAAACTTATTTTTAGGAACGAATTCTGCTGAAATTTGACTAGTAGAACAAATACCATGAGTTGTTTAATGAGGAAAAGATAGATGTGGATGGAGGCTCTAAAACTATTAAAGTGAAGGAATTACATAATGATGGGAATGGGTAATTCTCCAAGAAGAAAAATTCAAATTACCAGGAGTGAACAGACAGTAGAGAAGATGGTGATGGCAACTTTAGTTCCTTCTATTAATAGAAGTAATAGTTAAAATTGAGAGAGAAAGAAATATTACGTGTAGAAAGCAACAGAAGTTGTTTTAAAGTAAAAAAATTGCTTTATACTTCCATAAAATATGGGACTGCATAGCAATGCCCTTATTCCTGTCCTAGGACCCTGGAAGGGTTCCTTAGCATCAGGAGAACAGAAGCCAGGGGTTCAACAGAAAACTCAAATAAATAGTATAAACCTAAATTTACTTATTAGCAAGAACACAAAACATCATAGCTGTAAAGCTGGCCAAACAGCTGAATACAAGTTAACAACTGTGTTACAGAATTGGTGTTATTCCTTCCCACCCGCACCTTTGTCAAATTTCCTGGGATATGACAATTATATTGTTCTTCCCAACAAAAAAACAAGTAAGAAATATTTCTAGTCCTCAAAGATGCTAGAACGGACTAAATCCACATAGGGGAAAAATATTTAAAGGCCATATAAGCCTTCCCTCCACCATTTAACCATGCTGCACAAATAGCAAGAGACTCCCCCCACCTTGGTGGGCCGGGGATTATTCTAACCCAGGAAATGGAGACAGAGGGGCTATGAGACCTCTTCCAGGCACAGAACAAGTTTGTTTCAGAGACCACACTGGTGCTGTGACAGAAGCTGCATGGACATGGTCAAACACTAGCCCCAACTGTTGCCTTCCATGTTTTATGTCATGAATTGCCCTCTCCTCAAAGACGAGACGTGGGCCATCTCCTGGGGTCTGCAACTCCTGGCCTCTTTCCCATCTCTAACACAGGCTTCTGGTGTGCCCCAGAAAGTCCTGCCATCTGGGACCAGTGAGAAGATCACAGATTGAGCTTATCTACCTCAAAGCAGCATTCTGAGGGTAAACCAAGGAAGGAAAGAAATGCTCTATACCTGCAGTGATAAAACGGTTCTTCTAAGTTTAACAGCATCAATACTGCTCTCCTTCAGCACTTTAACATGTCTGATTTGATCCTGCATGTTATTTTTGTTATGAAACTAGAACAAACCAGTCGGTATGGTGCTTATTAAATGGACAAAACATGGGGTAGCTCATAGGTCTCAAAAAGCAAATGTAGATGGGAATCACCACCCATATGACTATTTCTACATGGGTTCTGTAACATGTAGAATAACGCTGAATATCTATCTTTCAGGTCAGACTAAAAAAAACCCAAAACCAAACCAAACACAGCACTGTATATCAAGTCCACAAATGACAAAGTCTAGAGAAGTGATAAATAATGAAGAGGAGGATGACTGATGGAGAGACCTGGATTGCTTAGCAAGCTGGGTGCAAACAAGATAAAGAAAAGATAAAGTGTAAACAAGATAAAATATAAAGAAACACTCCAGAAACTAATGCAGCCTATGTTTTCTGGAAGGAAGACTATTCCTGAAAGAAGCTCTCCTGAGAAGTTTTGGGGGTCCTTGTGATTAGTACCTAGTATGACCCAATTGTGATCCTGTGATGAAAAGAAATTATGGAACCCTCAACAAGGGACAATCAAGCGCTGTTATATTCTTCATTGACACATCAGAATTATGTCCACAAGACAGAAAGAGTATAGCTGAAATGAAGGAGGGTCGGTGAAGAACCAAAATGCTAATTTGGGGCTAGAAATCTGTTTGTTAAAGAACATTCTGGAGCTCAGTTTTTTCAGCTTCGCACAGACAGGATTAGGGATACTTCAAGAGCAAGTGACTTGTGGCATTAGTAAATACTCAGACTTAAGCAAGGTACAAAAATGATTTCATGATAGTGACAATAGTTAACTCTTTCCTTACCACACCCTTCCTACCTTTCCAAAGGCTGTTCATCCTGTCTTTTCTCCTTCAGATGTGTTCCACCCTTACCCAAGCTCCTCCTCGCTTACTTTTTGGGGACACATCCCACCTAAACCACTGTGGCCCTGCGACTGCTGCCTGTGTGACAGAATTTCAGCTGAGACATTTCATGTGTGCCCTGGAGAGTTTCAGTTCAAACAGGAGCAAAAATCCTCATGTCAGCAGGATGCTCTTCTGCACTGCCCAGCTGAAAGGCAAGGTGGCAGTTCCCATATGGCAGCTTCTTCTTTTCAGCTCAGTGCTTAATCTCTCATCTTTAGAAAGAGAAACTTGTTTGCTCAAGTTCACTAAGAAAATATTTACTAAAGATTTTCAGGCATATGTTTTACATTGAAACACATCTAGCATTGAAAAGCATCTAGCCAGCCTCTGGACACCACAAGGTTAGACAGCATTTTACCTCCCTATCTTAAAATAGCGAGTTGTTTTTGTTTCGCTTCAGATGTGTTTGCTGGTTGAGGTTGCATAGGAAATGCTATCAGTGCTTTGGGGAAAAAAAAAACCAACACACACATTAGCTGGAGATCAAGTACATTCTTCCAAAGGAAAAACAAAGTAAAACTCAGAGTGTTTTGCAGTGTGACCCTCATAAGAATGTTCGCATTAGGCCTGCTGTCTTACTAAAATTAATTTGTGTTTATATAAAGTATTTTGTACAAATCCCCCATACAGACCAGGTAAAAAATCCCATGTGTTGTTATACATTGCAGACACACACCGACAGGGTAGTTCTAATTCAGAGTTAGTGCTGGTCTCTGCAGGCTTCCTCATGAAGAAAATTTTTTTGAAGATCTGTAATTTTGGAGTGGTTTGCTCTGTTTACTTAGGGAAGAGACAAGAGCCCCTTGGGAGGAACCTTACTCAATATAAGCACTAGAAGTCTATCTAAAAGCTATCATTGAAAAAGAAAAGGTAAAGTTTGGTCAGGTCTCAGTCAATATGCAGGAGTACAACATCAAAGATTTGCAAGAAGAATCAACAGTCTCTTCCTAATTTTCTCAGCAAGAACTGTTTGTTCTTGTTGGTTTGTAATAATAAAGACATGCCCTCCTCCTTCTACCTTGACCTAAAAATAGGATTCCACCTCCCTGACCACAAAATACGTTAAGTGCAAATAAAAAGCCATGCTTAGACACAGGAAGAAACTCCAACTTCTTCTGGGCAGGGCTAACCGTGCACATGTACATGTTTTCATAGTAGAGGTTTAGGAAGACAAACAGCTGGCAGCACACTGAGAGGCTTTGGGAAGAGCCCACAGTACGTTCCTCTATTTACCTCAGGTAATCTCTGCGGCAAAGAATGAGATTTGCTTTTGTGTAAAGAGTTGATCCAACCTCTCCAAGACGACAGTCACAGCAGGCACACTTTAGGCAGTCTTCATGCCAATACTTATCCAGAGCCTTCAGCAGGTACCGGTCCTTGATCTTCCGGTTGCAACCAGCGCAGCCCTTCTGCTTCCCCTTGGGTTGTACAGATAACATCGGCACACCTGCAACACAAACCAAGCATTTCATTTAGAAGATATCCAAACAGCTTGAACAGGTTGCCTGCATTTGGGGTAGCAACTTGGGGTAGATCTTTGAGCAAATACTGCTGCTGGTTTCATTACAAGGAGTTCACATTGCAAGAAGCTGACAGTCAAAGGAATTTAAACTTCATTTGCTGTCGCGGGTTAAGTGGAAGTGTGACACTTGCAGGAATGCAGCCCTTTTTTCCTAAGGGTAGGGCTGACACAAAGCACCAGACTTTTTTTAATTAACATCTTGCAGCAGAATAAACTGGCTGCAATTTCAACATTTGCTTTTTCCCTCATTACCAGTACCCTTGTGTTCTTAATTACCTGTCACAGGCAATTAAGAAGATCAGAAGGGCCACCACTGTATGTACCCCCAGTCCAAACGTCTTGGCTGGATCAAGCTTGATAGGGAAAGGAGAGGAGCGGGTATAAAAAGATGTGGTACACCACTGCTTTTCCTTTCTTGTGAACCCCACTGGTCACAGAGGCCTCGGTGAAAGCTAAAGCAGCCCAGAGGCTGCTTGAAAATAGGTGTTACTCAAAAGCTCTTGAGGACTGCTGAGAATAACCCAACCAGTGCCCTTCTACCACTAGTGAAGCCATGCTCCTTAAGCAAAGAAGAGCCTTCTTTCCCCTCTTGTACCTCTGGAGAAGGTAGTAAAAAGCCAGGAGTTTTCTCCTCTCTGGAAACCCCTGCTCGGACTGCAAAGCAAGCATGAGCTAGCTAGGTATAAGGTGGTGACAGGACATTCAAGTCACTAGGCTGGTGGAGACTGGCTGTGACCACCTTCCTCACACTACCATCTCCAGTTTTTTCCTGTCCTCCACGCAGCTAGTGTCTCCCAGGGTGAGCACCGACACAGGTGTGAGACCTGTCGCCCTTCTCAGTTTAAGAGGGAGGCAGGAGAGGATTTTATAGAATCAACAGGCAAGGTGGAATCAGTAGACAAGGATTATACCATGGGGGAGGAAGGTGACAGAAGATGATGAAAGAAGAAATGAGCTCATGAGACACTAGAATCCTGTTTTCTCTGGAGCCTTGTTTTTACTTTGTTACTGATTTTTATTTTTACTTGTGTTAATCACTAAAAATGACAATGTAATGAGCGTGTCTTAGGCTTAACCAATGCAGAGAAGCTGGGAGGGGACACTGGCTACAGTAGCAGATGTCACTGGTTATATACTCTTACAGAAAGTTAAGCCACCATTTCTGTAGGAAGCACCAGATGTCCCAGAAAGTAGCAGGTTGGTAATGGAATTATTAACAGTCCCTTAACCAGAGAGGACTGAGTCAGTGCCACTGTAATAAGTAACATTTGCTGCTTTCTTTAAAAGCCAGGGTGACCTGACGGTGGCTAATGGTCAGCACATGTAAAACCCAGCACTCCTACAGTAATAATTGCTTTGTCAGAGCTGCAAGCAGACGACAATAGCACTTAAGACACCTCTACACAAACAGCAAGGTATTGATCCATTTGTTATCAAAGTGGTCTCAGCAGCATGGAGACAGGTCAAGTAACATTCAAAAACTCTTAAGGCTTAAAGAGCCCTCCTGCTCTTTGCTGCAGCACACTCTAAACCCGCTTGCAAAGTCGATCCAAGCGAACTTTTGACGCCAGTGACGAATACACAATAATTAAGTGAAAACTTAAATCTGTGTTTGACTGCCACACACGCAACCCATAACGCTCTTGAGAGAAATTCTATGTATGCAGCCAGAGAAACACCAGAATGTTTGGAAAAGAGGGAAAAGACAGGGAAGGGTCAGAAGTGTAATACACCACAGGTGCTGGAGGTCAGGCTGCAGAAGTCCTGTGCTCCTGGTGAGAGTTTCTTACGAAAACGAGGGAAGTAGCACCATGGTTCTGGACACAGCACTTTTTGTTGTTGTTGTTGTTTGCAGAGTACATTTCAGGAAGCAAAGAGAAGCTTCACTTTTTGAGTGATTTCTGTTTCAGAAAATTTAAAGCCTTCATTCCATGCCCTCTCCAACTCCACACCAGGAAAACAGCACATCGTGAGAAGCGACTGCCTTATTCTGAGGCAGAGAAGGGCACATACATGAATTTGCATTTGCAAACTGTGTAAGATCAGTACCAGTGATGGAAGTAAATAGTTCGCACCTATGATAACTAAGACCTAGATGTGCAAATTATAATTTAAGTTAGGAGCCCTTGACACCAGTGAGTCATTACCCACCTCCCCAAATAGGCTCTCTAAATGTAAGCTGTGTACCCTTGGAGGCAGAAGAGGATTTCTTACAAGGGGGGTCATCATACAATTCTTTTACAAGGTTCAGCTAGGTAACTTGAGGATCCTGTGTCTGGAGGTGCTGCAGATTTCAAAATGCAGATTCTAGATAACCAGAGCACCTTAAACCCCCTCACAAGAGAAGTGCTGCCTGGGTGGGGTTTCAGATCGTCTCTGTGATTCAGAAATACAAGACCTTCAGCCAGATGGGACCTCCCAAGGCTCTCAGCGCCTCTGAAATGAGTGCCCTTTCAGAGTTGCGGCTGCCCTGACCAGAGTGAGGGGTCCACTGTAACAGCAGCATGGTCAAGCGCAAGGGCAGCTGTGCAGGATGAAACCCTGGCTGGACCATTAGCAGAGGTTGGTTTGATCAGCAAGGGCAGGTTGGCAGGTTAGGAGGGTCTCCTGAGGTGGCCAGCAGGCCTGGACGGCTGTGGGCTGGCTGCAGTGGTGGTTCTTGTTCCATCTGTGGCCCTGACAGCCCTCACTTACCGTGGCCATCTCAGTTCCCCGCTATTGCAAGCACACCATTGTCTTATGAGAGGTTTCTGCGAATAAGGGGGATGTAACACTTTGATTTTCTTCTAATAACTAGCAAAGGAACAGATATATATATTTTTAAACAGTACCTTAAGCAAGGAAAAAAGCTATGTATTTGGTCAGTGTTCAGCAGGGGGCTTTCTAATGAAAAAAGGTACCATTTCAGAGATCATATGATGTTCAAAGCTGCTATTCCCACTCAGATAATAACGAGCAAGGTCAGCCTCTGCTGGTCAGGTTCAGTGTTTTGAAATTACATTTTGGTCTGTGTGGCTTCCCTCCGACATCCCAAGCAACCGGTCTGCACACAGCACACACACCACTACAGAAAGTTGCAACTGCAATTAGCTGGTGAGTTGACACAGCAGGCAAGGTGTGAAACAAAATTTCAAAAACTGCCAAACTTGATCAGCAAGGGTTCCTCAAATGCTTGCCATGTCATTTCCAAGCAACAAGAGAGCAGCATCTCAAAAGCTTAACCCCTTTCACGGTCGGAAGCTTGCAGAGAGAGGATACAGCCAACACCAAACCCCACATTCCTCCTCCTGCCTCCCTTCCAGCAAACCCCAAGCAGCCTGGGCTTTGCAGGCAGGAGCCACCTGGAGAGCTGCTCTTTCTTTTTTGGAAATCTCCCCACTGCAAGACTGCGATGCTGCTTCATTTCTCTATGTAGATTTTTTCCCAGCACTTACCAAAAAATGCCAAGATACCTAGTTCAATCTGATCAGGAGCATGTGGTGTCTAACCAGGGCTGTCAAGAAACAAAGGGCTCACCTTTGACAAGTTCCACATGCGCTCTGTGGGCAAGGATTAGAAAATGAGAAATAGTGTTGCAGAAGTAGAAAAATTAACAGCTGGACACTCACCCATTTAAATGTGTGATCACAAAAGAAATGCTGATTGATTACCAAATTCTGAAAGTGCCATCAAGTTGCTCTCTCCTGTTGCTAGCCATCCATCGCTATCTTTTCTTAGAAACAGTAGATGAAGCCTTTCTATTTTCGGCTACCTACACTCCCTTCTTTGCCCTTTACAACTTAATAGACTTGCTGCTGGTAAATACAAAACAAAACCTGTTCTGAGTGCTCGGAGCTCCAATGCACATTAAAAAATTATAGACACCACCTCTGGACATACTGAAATTTATGGCTGTGTCTAAAGAGGCTGTTATTGTAGTGAGTAATCTAAACTTTACCTCTATTCACAGTCAGACAAACTAGCTTTAATCAGCCTGTATCTTCTCAGTCGGGGTCTTTCTGTAAAATTATTCAGCTGGCTTTATAACATGTGTCCACTAAGTACACCTCTAAATTTTTCTAAGCCATTTTACTGATATTTCTATTCACATAGCAATCAAGCTGCAGTTCCTCTAAGGGCACTGTTCATAAAGCCTTGTTTCCAAGAGAGCCTGGGAACTTTTTATAAATGGTAGACCTTTTAAATAACAGTTATCTGCAATGGTCCTACGGCGTATGGCTCCACAGTGCTCTGGTCTGCAAGAGAGCTACTGGTCTCCTCTGAAAGCATGGAAGTTCACCACCTAATTTCTTTAATGCAACTCTAAAGGTTAATTGGTCTGAAAGAGTAATGCAGGACTGTTAGCTAATGATATATGCCTCAAGGCTTTGCAGCTTGCCTGTATTTTATACAGTCAAGTCCAGAGCATAAAACACAGGTGATATCACCAGGACTTTTCAGACCCCCCTCCAACTTCCCGCAGCCCCCCTTTGGCCTCCCCCTCTCCCACCCGAGCTCTCCGCTACACCCACATGTGCCGAGCGCGAGCGGCAGGAGCTGAAGGCGGTTCTCCTCCACCTGCATTTCATGCCTTGTTAGAGGGGGCTCCGAGAAGTGCCGCCACTGCACTCCTCATTACCACCGCAGAGAACTAAAAACAACCCTAATGAGGAGAGCCAGAGCGTACAGTACGGGGTGGGAGGAGGGACATCCTCCCACACTCCCCAAGGAATCTGGCCAAAATCTTCAATTTGCCATTTATGACAGCTAATTAGTTATTCTATTCAAAATCTTTGCTTTAAATAAAAGAACTAATTATACACAAAGGTCAGTCCCCCACCTCCTGTGAAGCACACATAATTGGCTTATTTCCCCAACATTGTGTGTATGTTTTACACAATGCTTTCAGGCAGATGGCTTTAACTCTTTCCCTCTGCAAATTTTTTGGTGTGGTTTTTTTTTTGGTTGGGGCTTTTTTTTTTTTGGAGGGGGGGGGGGTGTTTGGGTTTTTTTTAAAAAAAAAAAAAACAACTTTTCTTCAGATTAGTTGCTTTTACCATAAAAGCTTGCTCAACAGCGAAGCAGATAACTACACACACACAAAATACATCTACTCTCTCAAAGGTTTGTGACAACCACTACAGCGCTGTGCTTTCAGTGCTGTTGTACAGCACCTTGCACAACACGGTACTGGAATTATGTTTTATTCTTCACCACAAATTCTTGATTGATCTGTGCTTTTCAGACAGTTACCACATTTCTGAACAACTCCTCTGCCAAAGACCACAATTATTGCAGGTTTATGTTACATTTCTTTCTTCTTTTTTTTAAAGGTGGTTTTTGTTTGTTTGTTTTTTAATTTGTGTAAGTGGTTATTATAGGGATGCAGCATTCCAGTGCTAAAAGCAATTCTGGTTTTGGCAGTTTTGGCAGTTGGGTAACTGAGACTAGGTTTCAGAGTTCCACTTGAGAGAAAAAAAATGTTTATTTCTAGCATCAACACTCTTTAAATGAGCCGACCTCCTTTTGCCTGCTAACAAAACCCCCAGCATTTGGCTGCAAAAGATGAAAAAGTAACTGAGGAGTAGGAGTAATCTTATTAATTCCTGTCTCATCACAATAAATAAGCTGCAGTCTTATGTCTTTTATCAGAGGATCTGATATCATTTAAAAGCATTAGAGCCCTGCATCACCCATTTAAGTAAATGCAGACAGTCACTGCCAAAAAGACGCAGTGAATTTCATTCCCTTAAAAAGAAACTCACTTTGTGTTCCCAGTATTGTATTACTCACCTTCTATGAATATTACACCCTGCGAAACAAGTTAAACCATGCACTTCCACTGAACTGAGAGTACACCATCTCAGGCATCTTCACCAAGAATTTCATTGGAAGAATTATGGCCAGCAAGGTGAAACTCATCATGTCATCTGTATATCCAATTAAAACGTTACATTGGGAACACCAGGTACTTGCAACTAAATGCTTACGAACAAGCCTTAGACCATTCATCAAAATTATTCAATGAGTAACCACAATCTTCTTTCATTTCCAGTTTCATGCTGCAATATACAGTGGCTTTAGCAATTCATTTGTGGTATTCTTTCTTCTGAATCACTACTGAACAAATTTTCCAAGCATGGCAAAAAAGTAGTTGGAGAGGGCATTTAATGAGAGAAACAACATTTTGATCAGTACTTCTATTTTAACTGTGCTATAGTCCTCCTCCCAATAACACAGCAATATTTTTGGCCCTATAGTTCAGAACAAGCTTTAGAGAAGCATATTTTAGAGTCTAGTCTCCCCTGGCAGTTTCAGCTGCCTAAAAGTGATCCAAAGCTTCATGACTGGCTTAAACCCCCCTCCAATCTCACATGCAGAGACCCTGTTTTCAAGCCATTTGCTCAGATAGACCAAAATATCCAAAATAATAATTTGCATCATTTGAATCTGTACCAAGGTAGGTCCTGATTCCAGGACACAAGGTTTAGGGTTACAATCTAGATTTTCATTTTCCCAAAAAGTTTTGAGACTTCCAGTACCTGCTTTAAGACTCTATTAAGGAGTAGCTCTTACCAGAGGACAACCTGTAGCTATAAAGGAACACATGGCAGCAGGACTAAATGCAAACCATAATAATTGTTGCTGCAAAACAGTTTCTATAAATCATTTCGGTAAGCAACATTTTCCCTGTGCTCATAAAATATGCTTGTTTGAGGTTTAATTTTTTATAATTGGCATATGTCCAAAGCTTATTCTTAGCACATGTAGTGTTTCAGTAATATCCATTTTTACTGTTTGAAGCCCTGGGAACAGTAAAAAGACATGCAGATCTCTTCCACCTTCAATCTAGTCTGAGAACATTCTGATCGTTTTCTTGATTAGTCACAATTTAGCAGCCTACAGTCTAGCAAAGGTCCTCATTCTAGGTGGCTAGTTCCCTCCTTCAGTGTCTGTAGTAGAAAAAAGTCTGGCAATGGAAAGACTACCCTCAAACCACCTTTCCCACAGTATAAGAACCTCACAGATGAGAAAAGTATTATTAGGGATGACTAGCCTGAAATTCGTCCCATATTCCTCAATATTCCATCAATTTTCAGGTGACCACTGAAAAGACACAAGCTCTTAAGTTTTCTATTCGGGGGGTTTGGGTGTCAAAGCAAACCAATGGAAGAAGAGTCTTTGAGTCAAATGGTCACAAAGGTAAGAACTCATCCCTCACTTTTCAGCTCATTTAAGAATAACCTATGTACCAATGTTAAATACAGGGAGTTTTTTGTCCCTCCCCTTTTCAAAAAGGAAAGAAAATAAAACAGAAAAACCCTGTATCAAGTTAAAAATCCCAAAGTGTGTTTGAGAAGTAAAAAGTCAATTATTTCCAGGCACATGTGTAATACTACACAATTCTCATCTTCCAGTTAAAATGTGCTGTTTAACATATTACTACTGAGGTTTCAAGACATAAGCAAAGATGTGTGATGTAGCAGAGCTCAGCTTTAGCAGTGAAACATTAACATCACTCTGACAGATTTGGTACGCTATATATGTGAATATTTTAAGGAGAATAGGACTATATCATTGCACGATCACCATCATCATCATCTTTTCTTTTGCCTCTTTGCAGACATATACAATGTCAACCTAAGCTTTCGGCAACCTTAATAGAATTTCAGTGCCCACTGCCAAATGGCCATTTGATGTTCTGCTCTGTGTACACTGATGAAGCAATCTGTCACAGGCCTTAATGCAGGCAATGATGACTATCCAATCTAAAGCTTTCACAGACTTATAGAAATTTCTCAAGACTTTTGGAGCCTATAATAATTTGTGCAATACCACAAAAGAATTTGGAATCCTGGTGCTCTGTATTTAATGAAATATGAATATACTCTTTTAAACATTTCTAGAAGAAATCCTACTCGGGCCAAAAGTATATTGTACACCATCAATCACCAGAAAGTTGTGCTGGCAACTCTAAATAGCAAACACTATAGTAATTGCAAGTTACTGTATTACGAAAATAGCAGCCCCTTCTGCCCCTGTCCAAACTTACTGCAAAGCCAAGCATTGATGCTCATGCCCTGCACAGGATTAGTACAATAAATATACATGGACTATAATTTATTTGCATATTTTCTTCATTTCCAAGAGACAAGTAAAGATTCGCCTGTAGAGAATGCAGAGGGAGTCTATCTACTTAATGCAATCCATGTAAGAGATACAGTTGCTGCTGACCTTCTAGAAGTCGTGAAATACACCTCCCTAGTGATTCAGAAAGATGCAGTTATTCCCCAAACCTAGACTCTTCTCCCTTTCCTAGCAAAACCAGACCAACCTATCTGCTATTAAAAGTTGAAAGGAGAAGGGCAAGGAGAGCTATTTCCTTCTCTTGTTGAAAGAAAAAAACACGACAGTCCTTTGCAAGACCATTTGCATGCTGAGCTGTCAGACCATGCACTTTCCATTAAAGAGATAGCATCCCTTTTCATAAGTCCATTTGGGATCCATTTTAGTGTTATCTAAAAATCAAATCTACATGGTAATCCTTTTAATGTACTCTTGACTTTTAAAAACAGCTTTATGTTCCTTCAGGAAATGTTTTAAGCCATTACTCAGTAATTACTACTCACCCATGAAAACACTGATCTTTTACAATATATAATCAGTTTGCTGATTTAAAAAATAAAGCAGACTGGAATTTTGTCTCACGAAAGTAGCAAAGAAAAACCAAGGTTAGGAGAGCATCCCATCTCCCCATCCGCACCCCCACCCCACCCTCCCCACCTCATATTTCAAAGCGGTATGTTTTTCCTGTTGTATAAGAGAGGGGCTGAAATGATCACAGTTCCAAGTTTCTGTGTTAAGTTTCTGGGTGTGGAGACTTTCAATCTCAGCTTTGCATTGGCGATCACTATGCAAGTAACCAATAAATGACAACTGATTTAGGAAGCGGAATTTGTATCATTTTGGATATAAAAAATACCCTAAACTTTTGCAAGCCCTGAAGTTTTGAATGACAACACTACATGACCTCCTGAAAGGCTGGCAACATAGGAGAGCCACGGAATTTGTGGAGTTGCTTTGGTAAGCTTCACCTGTACATAAGCAGGTCTCAGAAGAGGTGCCAAGAATGGTTCACATCTAGTGCAACTTACTGGATTTTTCTGGACCACATCTGCAGTCAGCACAGCAATGTCTAGCCAAACTTCAGGGGCCTGAAATTGCCTTGTAAGTCCTACTACCAGCTCCCAAAGGTTTTGCCTTGCTCCCCTCCAAACTCCTCTGCTCACCCAGAGGTCACTGGGAGGCAGAGAAGAGTTTGAGCAGGACAGTAAGCCAGCGCTGTCTTGCCTTTTCTAGGAGGAGCCAGAAAGAGGATAACAGTGCATTTTGCTCAGTTACAGCTCCTATCTGGGAATGACCAGACAAAAGCCCATGACTTCTGTAAAGCAGATGCTCAGACTACAGGAGGTCTGTGGATATCCTGGCCTTGCATGCAGTTTAACAAAAGACACTAGTATACAAAGTATAGCTTACCAACAACTGGAACGATCCTTCCCATCCCACCGCTGACCCCGGGGAGCGCAGTACCCTTCTCACTCAACTGCTCTAACAATGGCAGTTTAATATTTCAAGACTAGAAAAAGGGCAGGGTGAAGCTTGTTAGAAACAACTTCCTGTACCTTGCAAATAATATCGACTAAAGTTGTTGCTCTCTTAATGCCACAAGGATAGAGAAGACAGAGAAAACAGAAGCTAAATACCTTCATTGCTTCTGCTCTTCTGTTTACTGAGGTCTAGCTTAAGTCTTACTTAGCCACAGTTTGCTTCCACAGATTTCACTCTACCCCATTTCACTACTATGGTTAGGACAGAGAAAAGTCCTGCTCTTGGCCATTTCCCCTTTCATTCACAGGGAAAGGTATGCAGACCCCGGTGCAACACTGTTCATTAAATATTTGTTATAGCTGCAGTTGGCTAGTAACTATATGCCTCACTCTAATTTTTGTTATTCACAGCTGATTAAGTCAGGGCTCACAAGCCACAGCTGGCCATTAATGCTACCCACTTCTTTACAAAAAATTATGCTGATAAGAATTAAAAGTGGTTTCTTGGCATTAGCTGTTGTATACTCATTCTATAATGAGTTCCTTTGAGGTGATGAATAGACACAGGATTTGAGCACTATTACCCTGGACAAGAGGAAAGACCCAAGTAAAATTGCAAGACTGTTCCTTCCTTTTGTTTCTTTTTTTGTGAAATGCCCCAGAAAGGCTCTGAAAACTCTGTTGCAACTCACCATATATTCCAGAATAAAGTGAGCACTAAGGGTTTGGGGCAAGTTAGCACGACATTTAGTTTGCACTAAAGCATCTTCGAAGTCAATATGAAATATACCGTAACAGAGCACATTCTACTCTATTAAGCATTCAGGAGCATCGCAGTATTCAGAATATGGATGACTAGTTGGAACTGCACAAGACATTCCTCTTCTTACGGTTGACCACTGAGTTGAATTCAAGCTGATCCTAAGGGAGCTGTTTTCATTAACCTACAGTAGCTCTCTAATCCTATTCCTTGAATTTCAGACCACCACCGCTACAAGAATTTATGACCTGCTGCCTGCACTTTGGATGCTACTCACACTTTACTCTTTTCCTCAATGCATCCTGCTCCTCTGGATCATTACCACTGCTTCATGCAGCAACCGATCCCCTTAAAGTGGAAGTCTGCTCTTCAGTTCAGTTATTTATGCTCCATTTAATTCTCACCAACATACATGAAGATGCCGATGGTTACACTTGGTTAAAAACAATGAAAAAAAATAATCATATGACCTAGCCCAGTGTGCAGAACTGAAAGCCTCCTGAAATGTACCTCCTGAAGTCTGGCCCGGATAGGTATCTACTAATGCTTTCCCTGAAACCTCAGACTAAAAAGAAATTCTAAACCACTAACCTTCAGCTCCAAAAAAGCCACACTTCCGGGCCAAAAAACTTACTGAGCAGCTTTTGCTCTGCTCCATTTCCATGGGAGTCCCTACCACTTGATTTGCTCAGTTTTCGTCCACCTCATCATGAGATTCCTGACTGCTGAAAAGAACTCCTTCACTGAACTAATGAAATAAGGAGTCTTAAGTGCCCTGCAATCCTTTTTAGAAAAGTCTGTATCTCCAGATGAGTCTCAATTTCACAGCATCAGGGAACTGTGTGCCAATGCACTGAACCGGAACGCCAGGGCTAGCAGGAGTTGCAGACAACAATGCTAACATCAGGGTTATTTTAGATTAGAGTACTTCCAAATCAATTTTGGATTCAAACTTTTAAATGCACTCTCCAGAAGGAATCTGCACTGACTGACTATTTTCAAGGCTAATTTTCTAAGCTTGAATGAAACTCATTCTTATCTAACAAAAAGATGCAACTAACCTTTGCCACAAAGGCTGGGTGATAGCTAGAAAATTAGGCAGACAACAGTCCTAAAGAGGAATAAACTACCCAAGAAAACATCCATAAAACTGCAGACAAAAAGCCCTACTGATGCTGTTGGGAAGAGATTTTAACTGAGACCAGAAGTTGTCACAACATTTGGGATCCAAGGCACTTCTCCGATAGCTGAGGCATCCCATCTTCCACCAGCAGTCCCATTCTAGCAGGGGTAAGGGCATGCTCTGGGCCACCCATGGCAGCAGTGCTGCACTCCAGGAACGGGCATCATGCTGCAGTGGGATAAAGAAGGAGCTGAACATCCACAGCCTGATGGCAGTTTTCTGCTGGACTAAAAATCCTGCAGAATTAAGACAGATCCTCAGCACTCTGCAGAAAGAAAGTGGTTGTGATGAGAGAAGGGAATGTGTAAGACAGATGGGAGAGTTAAGGTTAAAGTTCAGACCAGAAGCAATTAAGACGGGTAAGAGTGCTCTGCAACTTGACACAGGTTTGCTTTGTATTCAGAACTTTTCACTAGCATTAAGCGTCTTAACTTGTGTATAGAGAGATTATAATTAAAACCTGACAAGCTTAAATTAGCCATTTATAAAAGGTTCTCCAGAAAGCTTTTAAAGTAGACTAAACATATCTATTAAAATGGAAGAAAAGAAAAAAAAAAATCAGAGCCATTTTCAGTTACAATAGTTTTCCCTACCTAGATATCTCAAGAGATTAGACGAATTTAAAATCAAAGTTCTGCAACTGTCCAAAGCCACTTAAAAGGGGGGAGCGGGAGGAAGTGTGGCAATTAGAAAAACCTTTAAAAACCCCTCTATTTAATAGCCCACAGTCCTTTGGATGAACATAAGCACTCCAGAAACCCCATTTAAAAAAAAAAAAGAAAAAAAAAAGAGAGAGAGATCCTAATTTCCCTTCAGGATTTTGAGCACTTCAGGGAGTGCTCTATTATGGTTCCCCAGAGACAGGGGAATTATGTCAATCTGCCATGAGGCTGGGCAGTTAGCGAGGGAGGCAGACCAAGAGCTGGCTTTCACTGGGCCACGCCAATTAGAGCAGAGGGAGCGTTTTCACCTCACACTGACTATCTAGATTAATTCCTACCATTTCAATGCTATACGATTTTCCTACAAGTTCAAGAAACTGAATCTAAAGAAAATTTGCTCTTTATCAAAGAAAGAAACATATCCACCACTGTCAAATGACATCAGGTAATTCATTCCCTCTCAAAAGAAAAAAAGAAAATAGCTACAAATATTTTGATATTTCAAGAAAAAGTTCACAGACTATAAATATCTGTAAACCAGGTTTGTGAGAATAAAAGTCATTAAGGGCAGGGCTGCTGCAAAGTCCACCTTATTACTTCGAAATCACATTAGATCCCTTCTTTCTCTGCCTCGCCTTTTCATAAAGTGAATGCGGTACTCGAGAAATATTGTTGGACATCTAGCTGGGACACAAGAAGCAAGCTTTGGCTTCCCAGCACACATCTCCACCCCTGCCATGCCCTCCTCTCCTCTGCTGCACAGGTCAAGGGAACAATCCCAGATCGGCCTCTGCACACCTTTCAGCAAGGAAACAGCTACAAACATTTGCTTATTAACCTAAAAAGCTCCTGAACAACCCTATGTTATTCCTAGCTGATTGCTCCCAAGACTACATCAGCCTTTCTGCAACCCTCATTTTTAAAGCTCTGGAACAGATGCTTTCATATGCATGAAGTACATGATATGGGTATTTTCACAGGGTGCCCTTGTCATAACCTGTTGTAGCAGCCTGTTGCCACTGCTGAAGACTCAGAAGCTACATGATCACAGCATCCTACTTTGGGATGAGAAAGGGAGGCAGCTAGGAAGTGGAAGAACAGAAGTCAGCACAAACGTTATATAAAATACGGTGCAGACGTGAGTACAGTAGTTCTTCAAAGGAAGGAGAGAGTCAGTGCCTGTCCCTGAGAAAAATAATCAAGCTGTAGCAGCAATGATCGCTCTAAACCCATGTCGTTTATCTACAGCCTACATTCATTGCTTCCACATGCAAAACGTAATCCTTTTCTCCAATCTACCTCAACTCTACTGCACTCCATGTGGTACCTCTTTTCAGAGGAGTGTCTAAATTATCTAAGCCAGGAAAAAAGAATGTTACTTTAAAGCAAGCCATGATCTGCCACAGAAAAGCATAAGATGAGTAATTTGTTACTTCAAGTACTAGGAAGCCTTTTTTTTTTTTTTGAATGCCAACAGTACTGAAGTGGTAATGTGCATATAGAAATCTTAATTTATTTTGCTTCATCTTTATATACCACTAGTGTACTTATTCCCAATTCACAGTGAACAAAAAATCTAATAAGGAAACCCAACATCTGCTCCAGATCTAATACCTAATGGAAGTGTGTGAAAGAGTATTTGCAAAACCTAAGATCCATTTGAGTCCTTAACTGAACTGTTTACAAACAGGAATTGGGTGAAAACGAATAGATATCTGCATTTCAGACAACCCAAAGTTCAAGTAAAAAAATCTATCCCATTTTTGGTTATCCATAGCAGCAATTTCACAGCAACTGCCGGGTGTGCAATTGCCACTCTGCTTTCGGAGAATTAAACAGCAGAAGACTTCTCCAGAGACTTCTCACATTTTATGCAGGTTCAGCCTTATTTTCACTTCATTCCCAAACCTACTGCAGCTGAAATCTGGCCCCAGTCCCGAACAGGTCTGTCAGGCAACACAAGAGGAACAGCAGATCGGTGCTGAAAGCCAACGCAGCCCAGGAAGCTGACAGCCAGTTTCTCCTCCCAGCATTGTGGTGGGACCATCACTGCATCATCCACTGCCCATCCCACCATGCCTCTGTCTGCCCCTGCTAGGAGGTGCCTGGGGCAGGGGTAATTTTCCTGTGGAAGTGTCTGGCATGAATTCCTCTCCCAGGTGAGAGCCTCTGCTCCCCTCTGAGAAACGGCTGGCTCAGGCACCTCTGAACCCCCCAGCAGTGACATCTCCCTGTTGCCTTCTCCTCTCCAGGCTGGAAAACCCGATTCCCTCAGCCTCTCCCTGTATGTACCACCACTAAGATGGTGCTGGGTTGACAGTGGACTTGCTAGGCTCTCTCTAGCCTGTCAACAGGACAGCTGGCCAACTTCAAGTGATGGACGCTTATCTTGTGTTCAAAGGCCCACAGCTGATTTCACAATTGAGATGCTGACATCTGGGAACCAAAAACTTGTCACTTTTATATGTTATCACCAACAATACGGATGGGGGCACCTCAGAAATACTTACTTTTTTAAAAATGAGTTCCACCACAAACTGTTCCTACAACCTGAGAAATCAGAAAATCTGATTTTTAAAATATGCTTCCAGTGGATATCTTTTGCCTAGAGACCCCCATACTGCAACCACAGACAACCAGAGGGATGAAACATGGCCATCTCCAGAGAGAAGTGAAGCCCACAGACAGCATGCAGATAGCACTGTTTAAACCGACAAGAAGATCAGGGGAAACCCTTCCTATGTATTAGTGCTCTGAGACATCCTGTATCTATGCAAAACAGGCACCACTTCCATGTTTAAGATTTGCCCATCCCTCTCTCCGAGGTCAACCCTCAGCAATAACAGCAGTTCATCTGCTGCTACGAAGGTCAAGGGCTCTGCCAGCCCTCCGGAGATTTGAGCTACTGGTTCCACAGAGTCTGCCAGTATCAAACCTGACACTTAGATTAGTAGTTACTCCCCAGACATATCTAGTTTCCCATTTCTTCAGTTTCTAGTGTCAAAATACACTTGCAGTACAATATGCAAACCTCCACAGACAATATCCTCTCTGCTCTTCAGTTGTGGTGGGAGGAATGCCTATTTTTGCAGGAAAAAGATGTACTTTATGTTAATGTATTATCATACTAATATACCCCCGAGCTGTATTTTTGTTACAGAGCATAAGAAAATGGTAAAGCCGCATCCCACAGTTAGCATCACACTCTCAGCACACGGAGAAATATTTTGGAGGTTAGCATTTAAGACAGATGCCCTGCATTATAAACACTGGAGAACAATCAGTCTTTGATATGCAGTTCACGGATGGCTCCATCACAGCTCCATTTGGTGGCTTTACTTGAACCAATACACTGCAACACTGTGTATCATCCTGTTAAGGTCTGAATCAGCATGGGTACCTGCATGTTACCCTCTTCTGAGGGCAGTGAAGAGTTAAACCAAGGGACCACTTCTTCCCATTCCACATGATAAAGCTGGAACAATCCTGTACCCTCACCTCTTACACAGTCTTAATATATTAAAATCATCATTCACTTTTACTTGTCATGAACAGGGTTTACCTCATTTTGAGCCTAAACTGTGAAGTGACAATTTCCCCTGGTGCTTCCGCAATCCAGAACCACTCTCACACACCCAGGAAAAGCTCCTGCCATGTCACACAAGAGGCACTGTCCCCCTGGTTTGGGATGCCAACATCTTAAAAAGTCTTACAAGTAGAAGGGTCAACCTGGGTAATTTCTTGCCCAGCTGCAAGGAATTTTTAACAAGAAAGGAGACAAAATGAAGCTTAAACATGAGGCATTAAATCCTACCAGGCCACTATGCACCAAAGTTATTAAGAAAGTCTGAAATTACAACAGAGCTCTACTTAAAAACTTACAGACCTGGTTCTCCAAGGCTACGCATTGAAGTAGCTTGCAGATCTATCATTCAAGATGCATTAACACTTTTACACAAGCCCAAAGCTACACGAGCAGACTGCACACAAAAGCTGATCTTACACAGCAAGTGCTGACAGAGAACAACTTGTCCTCATTGGCTTCACTGGGGTAAATGGGCACCATCTTTTTTCCACTAACTACACTGATTACATGGCTGCGTTGGTCCCTTTCCCTCTCCCTCTGTTTGCCAAAGGACAAGTCAGTTCTGAATTCTGGGACTTTCTGTAAAACTGCCCCTGGCTATTTCCGAGTTCTGTTAATTCATGGGAACTTCTGCAGAGAAGGTCCACGTTTGGATACAGCACACCTTGTAAAGTGTCGAGAGAAGAAAAATAAGCCGCAGCAATGCAGAGGCTCAGGCCGCAGGAACGGCAAGAGGATATCAAATGCTGCTTTAAGTGCTGATATCCTTGTGCTTTGAAGGAAAAACGCCTTCAGGAATTGCAGCAGGAGTCACCTCTATATAAAGACTTTGCATATAAAGGAACATTTATTATTCTCAATTAATGGCACTCTCATAGACACGTTTACATTTCTAAGTGTCAGATTCACCAGAATATGAAATGTCTGAAGGCTTCTTATTTCGCTCTGAAAATGGCCATAAAAGGATCTAAAGACAACAACAAAAAAAATCTGCATTTTCTAGAAGACACAAGACATCCTTTGATTCCTTACAGTTCTGAAGCCTGGTTAGTACAGCAAGGCTTTCCAAATACAGATTTAAATGCCTGCAAACAGCAAAGCAAATTGCCACTACAGCTCCTTCACAGAATTTGGTGACGTCCACATCGAGAGGCAGTAATAGATCTTGATCACATCCTCCCATGGATTATTAGGGAAACCTAATGTGGCAGAACATAGTATAGTAGGTTTCTGGAAAAATGAATAGCTAGAAGTCTCAAAAAAAAAAAAAAAAAAAAAATCACACTTTGCAAGCAAAATGTGTATAATGTTACAGGATTTTAAACCAACATGTCAGAAATACTGTCTAAAAGGAGACAGAGAATAAACATCTTGATATTGTGGGAGAAAACTATTTGTTTGGAGAAAAATCTAGAAATGGAAAGCCACTTCAGTGACATTTGTGTAATTGAAGCACCAATAAATTCTTTACACATACACATAGGTGCCCACAGGTTGCTGGTGGCAGGGCATGCATATGGCTGGGACTGATACACAACCGTTTGTCAACTTTTGAACCTCCCTAAGGCCAAAGAGAAAAAATAACATTAACTCAACCATAAGCAGCTAAGGACCATATTTAAAAAAACAGTAAAAATAAAAGTGCAGATATTTAAGGCCCAAAGCTATTCCAGTGCCTAACTCCCTGATGCAACAGGAGGTCTTTCTTACATATGTGCACACACACATCAACCATCAAATCCTTCACTCTCAGCCGCGGAAATGCTGACGTGAATTGTTAAGCAGCCAACACACCTCCACCGAGATCGGAGGCAGCTCACACACGGACCGCCTGAACGTTTAAATGGGAAAGCTGGAAGCACACATGCACCCCCAGTAAGGTTTTGTAGGAGAAACAACCTGAAATCCCGAAGGCACTTCAGCACGGTGGTTTGCACCTTCCACAGCAAGTGATTTTTGAAAGCTCCTGTGTGAAGGTGCAAGCAGTCCTTGCTTCTGGTTCCAGCTTAATCTCTGCTCCTCTCCTGGTGCCGCTGCATTCTGCAGCTGCCTCTCATGAACTCCACATGCATCCTCCCCGCTCTCCTTTTTAAGCCAATTCCTCCAAGTAATATATGTATTAAAAAGAACAATTTTACTCATATTTTCTCTCCTTTCTATGCTGGAAAGAGTTGCAGACTGTTTGTGTTACCAGAAATTTGAACACTGGTTAGTTTTGTGGGTTGGTTGTTGGGGTTTTTTTGTTCGAGTGTTTGTTGGGTTTTTTTTTTAAATTAAGAAAATCCCATAGAAAATGAAACCTCCCCATCAGGTTACACTGTAGTTCACAGTTTTGAGGACTTCAAATAAAAATGCCTAACCATCTAGTCAACTATATAAATCTACATGTTGCGGGTATTCCCGCCTGGTGGCCTGATGCTAGACCTGTAAATAAATAATTCAGTACTCAAATAATAGCAGCTAAATTTAAAAAGGACCCACAAAACCTACTAGTGTTAACTGGAGCTTTCGATGGTCAGATTCGGTTTCTTGGGCAGGGTGGGAAATGCAATTTACTACCTTGGGGGAAGTATGGCTGTTGAAAACTAATTCAGCAACACTTCCAAATATGAAAGCTGTTCCTCAGCCCCAGCCAGGGGGCTGCAAATCCCCATAGACTGCACCTCCCTACAACCTCACATGCAGCTCCACGACCACCTCCAGACTCACAGGGCAAGCCCACCTTAAAAACCTTCAGGAACAGCTGGGATGCCAGCAGCTCCCCAGTTTGGATTGAGAACTGCACCACGAACCAGAAAACCTCAGATTATAATTGCAGTTCTGCTACTGATTTTCTGCATGAATATCTCTGCATCGGTGTCTTCACCGGTGAGAGGGAACCAGCAACGCCAATTATCTCCAAGAGATTTCCAAGTGGTCTTCAGCACACTGAAAGCACCAAGTTGCTTTATAAGCATGTGCTGCCTGATGCAAAAGATTTAACGTGACAGGCTATGCTTACCTTCTCCTAAAATCCTTTAGCAAAGGACAGGTATATTAAAGAGATTAAACTTTCCACTGGATTATTTTAAAACTTCCATTAAGTCCCCACAACTAGTTCCTCTGAAAACATGAGTTTACATCTTGTTTTCAGAAAAAAACCTTTGGAAGCTGTGAGGCTCTCTGGCATATATGACATAGATATATATTACCAGCAAAAAGGTAGTTTTCCCTCCTTTTAAATGATGGAAAGTCAATTTGCATCATAATTACAACCAAGGCCCTGTAACGCTACTTTTAGTTAAAACAGTAAACTACTATAATAAAAGTGTACCTGGGGAATATTTAGAGAAAGCACTAATGATTTCTTCCCTAGTGGTTAATAAATTCACTTCCAGATCAATTTGTTCATGATAGAAACTTGAGAGCATAAACAGTTACACAAGCACATTAGAGTGTGTCTTTCTCAGTATAAATGATTTATTACAATGATTAGCAGCACATAAACAATTTAAAATACAACTCTAATTAGCTTTTTGGAAGAAAAGGAGAAAAACCTTCCTGACTCCCTCTACACGTTATGTTTTACTTTTCTAAGTGTGTACTTTTTAATTAAATCCAAATGTCACAATAAATTTAAAGTGTTTTATTACCACCCTGGCTAACTAAGCCATTCATGCAAAGACCCATTATATTAAACCAGATGCAGGACTGAAAGTGGTTTAGGCGAGAGGAAAACGAAAGGGGGAAAAAGGCAATTACTTCTATATTTGACAAGAGATTTGTACAAATGTTTAAAGACAAGAAGATCTTTGGCAAGCTTTCTCTGTTTTATCCAGGGAGGCTGGCCAGCTAATTGCTCTTTAATACCTGTTTCAAAGTTTGAAAACGTCAGAACCTGTTAAACTTTCCCCATTGAAAGCAAAAGGAGGAGAAAGTTAGGAAAATCGGTCTGCGTAAAATCTAGCAGAGTTTACCACAAACAGCCAAAGCAAACCACCCCTCTACCTGTAAACAGATATACCCTTTTCTATGCCTGGGGAGAGCAGAGGGATAAAAAAGCATCCCTTCTAAAAACATTGAGAGCTCTCCCACAAGAAGGCTGACAGGGATCCCTTGCCAATCACGATGACGTCTGGCCATCGCTCTTCTGAAGGATGAAGTGCCACCTCCCCTTCAGCTCCTCAGCTCAGAGGACGCAGCGGGCTGTAAGACAGGGAGGTGCTCACCCCGCCGACGTTACCGGCTGTCCCAGACAGCTCTCCCACGACTCACGCGCTCGCATGGTGAGGGACCCTGGCCACTGCCACCAGCAACAGGCTTTTGCTCATTACTTGCAGGGAAAAGGGGAAGGAAGGGCTTTCAAACAAGGCTGGCAAGGTGCGAGCGCAGCTGAACTGATGGTGGGATGCTGAAGCTATGGCTCGTGGTGGCTGCTGAGCACCACAGGCCAGTGGCCCGTCTCCTCCGGGCGCCCTGCAGAGGCACAGGGTAGGGGAGCTGCATGGAGCTGTGCTGGAGGGAAACCCGGCCCCAGAACCTCCCCGACCCAGGTGGTGATCCTGAAGCGTCAGGGCTGCTCGGCAGCACTGTGTTTTACTGCTACAGCAGCAGCCTGGTCTAAACAGGACAGATTTAGCGTAGTTCAGACAAAAGCTACCCATTAAAGAAAGCAGCTACAATTATTAAAATAGGTTAAAGAAAATGGGCACTGTGCAGACAAAGCTTTTGACCTTAGCGTGCAGCTCTCTCAAGAACACTTTAGCATAATTTATCTAAATTAAAAACCAAACACCAAATGCTAAAATTGCACAAAAAGATTGTTTAAAAAATGCGATTAAAAAAGCAGGTCAAGGGTTGGAAATTAGTAATTACTACTACAATTAACCAAAATCAGACAGAGACACATAAATTGCGTGTGTTACTGCAGTTCACATCAGAAAGGCAAATGTAAAGGCAAATGTGAGCAGAGCACAGAAGAAAAAGCCTGCAAGTTGCAGAACCACTCGTATAATTAACCTCTGCCACAGCAGAAGACCCACTCTTGTAAGTTTGCGTCATTTGTTTCTAGAGAGAAGTGCTGATAGTTACTATACCCAGCTATTAGACCATGCTCTTCACCAGTAACTCAATTCTTTGGAAACCGGTATTTGGATTTTCTTCAGGTCTAAGATCTTAGTGCATCTTCACCCTATTAGTAGTCCATTTGCCCTTCACCTCCCATTTTAATAGTTCTGAAAATGATGAGAAAGGCCAACTTCTGAACATCCTGGTATTGAGAAGAGGTCATTTGCCAAAAATGCCACCTGCTAGAATCCATATTGTTTGAGTGCAAAAGCCTATTGAGAACTGCAAAGGACAAAACATAAAGGTTTTCTAAAACAGACTACTCAACACTGGACGGAGACAGAAATACTCTGTATGCAACTAACATCCTTCAGATGATTCTCCTTAGGTTTGGGGGGACAAAAGATAATTTAACAATTAGCACTTTGTTCCCACTTCAATCTCAGAAGGGCTCTTTGTGAGCTTCCTTGGAGCAACTCTGAAAGAGCACAGTGGGAAAGAACAGCCTGACTACTGTTTTGAACTATAACCAAAATGAACTATTCTCTAGGTCCTCCCTTGAAGCTATCATCTACTTTAGGTTAGATGAGGAAAATCTAGGTTCAAATCTTATTCAGGCTCCAGTTTAATTTTGAGAGCTCAGAAGGCTCCACAAATCATTTTAAGTTAAAGTAATGAAAATAGGTGAACTTGAGAAGGTGGACAGGCACGAATGATCTCTTCCAAAATAGGGAAGAATCCATCTGTTCCCTTTTAAAGTGCATAAAAGTCTTTGTAGCAGTAATGAAAATTCAGGGATGTAAGTCATGGACATCATAGCAGTCTATTAGAGAGAGGAGTGGGGCTGTATTACAGAATACTGCGAGCAGCGGTGATTATATAAAAGGGACACTGCAAAGGCAGCATAGCAGAGGGCAAGTCAAACGATTCAAGGACTCAAGAATCTCAGTTCTTCAAAAATGGAGGGAGAAATGAAGATTTCTATCTTTTGAAGAGGCAGGACAAGTACAGAGCCACACGGATGTCTGAAAGAAGTCAGGAAGATGGAGGTATAATGCAGAAGGCAGAAGGTTGCAGCTCCAGGTGAAGAAGAGACAGTGGGTTTGCACCACAGCCGGCACAGGGCCAAACAGGAGGAGGGCTCTGCCACAATCTCTGCTCTTCCTCTCTTCATTCCGCATATCAAACCGCACGCTTCAGCCATGCACTCTCAAGCAGGAGCAAGACACGGCCTCCATGCCAAGCACCTCAGGTGAGGTAAGGCGAGTCAGGGTATAACTGGCGGGGGGCTGCCCATGGCGGTTCTCCAGCTGCCTGTGGCTTACAGCAGGGGCTCCTGTCTCCCAGCTTCGTGTCAGCATGCACCATCAGCTCCCTGCACAGCACGTCCCGCAGGACGGCCACCAAGGGCTGAAGGCACCGAGTGCTTGCAAGCACCCCGCTACCCCGCAGCAGAGCCAGCCATGAAACTGCCCTTCTGAGCCTTCTGCACAGGACTGGGGCACAAAGAGGAGGAATGCTACACTCGCCGCCACCTGTTTCTCACTTCAGATCCTGTTCCTGTGAGGCACCCTATGCAAAACCAGCCAAAACCACACAAGACCCAGGAGAAGACTAAATACTAGTTGATCAGTCATCATGTAAAATCAAGACTAAATGTTGAGAAACCCTTAACTAGTTAGGAATATTTTTCTGTGTACTTTTTTAAAATGGCAGGTTCCACACAACTTCTGTTTACCTCTATATCAGTTCTTCTGTCTTAGAGCCAGTAATACCCAAAACTCACAAAACACCCCAGTATTTCCTGCTTCCAACCCATGCATGCCCTTCTCCTCCTCTTCCCCTACTAGGTGACTACATTTATCTCCTCCTGTACACAAAGACCCAGTTTGCTTTAACATTTCTGAAGATACTTATGTGATTTATTGCATATCTCCTTGCTAATGTTTTTAAAACATCACTGTCAGGCAATCTTCCAGTAGAGCCTGTGTTTTATTTGGTTTGTGCATTGTTCCCAAATTGTTTATCTCTATTTTAGGGGAAAACACTTTGCCATAATACGTATTATACAGTAGAGTAAATCCAGCAAGGGGGAAGGTGAGGATGACATATTAAATTGTGTAAGCAATACACAAAGCCTTAGCCAGATTAGCATTTGACACAGTAAAACACAAAATCTTACTCTCAAAGTAAACTGGAAACAGACTGACAGCCAGCACCCATGCTGACATGCCCTTGGGTATGGTACCGAAGCATGAATCACATTAATTTACGCCTTTTTTTTGCAATTCAGCATATAGTGTTCAAACCCAAGATCTGGAGACCAGAATTTCATCCCACCACAGATTACCAAAATACCAAAATTTTGGGAAAGTTACTTTACTGTCATTGCCCTCCTCAATGTTTTTTTGGGATGCTTAATTCAAACATTCTAACTTGGAGATTGTTTCTTGATATTCTGTATGCATACACTACCTCACATAGCATGGTACCAAACAAATATAAACACAAGCAGGGTCAAGTCCTGTCGTTTTGGGTTTTTTTTCCTACGTGATGCCTTAGTTATTTCTTCCAGGACATAAAAAGCATCTTCAGCATTTATTTCATGGAAATACTGTCATGCAGCATCCACTGGATGTGTAAGACCTTTCTTTGAGTGGGTAGGCATCTCTGCTAAACTCAAGGGTAAACACTTAAGTGGAAGGAGTGATCTGAGAGCTTGCAGGGAAATGCTGAGTAAACACAGCCCTGCTATCAACACTACTCCTTTAATGATGGACTCATTCAGATGTTAAAGTTGCCTCAAGCTCTTGATCATGATATGCAGCATGAGGAAAGTTCAAAATCAACTCCTCCTCCTGCATTCTCATACAACTTCAAACAGTAATATGCACTTACCTGGCTTGCTTTACAGATCTTGCTTTGATAAGCACAATTTTAACTAGGTTAATACCATTTGAAGAGTATTCATTTAACTGAAACAAAATGAGACTTGTCACACTGTTCACAGCTGGTGCTGTAGTAACAACTCACATGACTCTTGTAGCAGGAACCAGCATAATAATCTTCACAACTGGCTTGCTCTGTAGATCTATGGAAACTTAAGCCAAGACCAAGAAATATTTGTTTTATTTGATTAAGCATCACCAAGGAGTGTTCTTTGGAGAGTCAGTGCTGTAAGCTTACAAGCTAAATGAGAACAGCCACACATTGAGAAACCCTAAGTACAGATCAGGATTTGGCAAGGGTTTTGTTGAGCTCAAATTTTTATCTAGTTCTTTGGGATGGGAGGGGGGTGGCAAACAAGACGGGATTTAAGACTTATCACTGAGCAAGCTCCATGTGTTTGAGGAAGGAGACAACCATCCTGAGCAGAAAGAAGCCAGGATGCAAAAGCAAACACTGAGTATCCATCGAGTCTAGCACAGGGGCTGCTGTGACATGTCCACAGGTCCTTATGCACTGTTTAATTTGATAAAAAGTTTATAATGGCAAAAGAGGGTCAAAATGTTTGTCCCAAGAGGAATCACAGCTTTGTCTACTGTATAGAAGATGGATCCAGTTGTGTACACTGAAACGTGCCACAGCTAAACTACAGTGACCATGAGGCAGCAGCTCCTTCAGCCTGGGAGGGGAGGTGGGGGGAGGAGGTACGAGACTGTCAGTCTCTGGTGTCATTTTTCAAGTCTTGCAGATAGAAAACTGTCTGACTTCATGGTTGGTCACCTACAGGAGATGTCAAAATCATTCTCTTTTCCTCTACCTTGGCTGGTGCAGTTGCTCTTGCCCTCAGCTCACTCAGGATCCCACCAGGGCCTATTTTTCTTCTGAGAGTGACCACTGGCAAATTACAACTCTGAATGCAAGCGTGGCCAACACACAGCAGCACTGCACAGTAGCTGCCCATGGGGAACACAGAAATTGCACTGAGCACAATTAAAGCTGAGCAGTACATTACTGCAGCATGGCCTCTCTGGTTGCTCTAACTCAGAATCTGTCAGCATTTCCAGCATCTCCTCCTCCTGGACTTACTACAACAGTTGCGAGACAAAAAAAGCAAGAAAAAGCAAAAAACCACACCAAGGCTTTATGTTAGCCTAAGATCTTGGCCTACAGCTGTGTGTTGCACTCACTCCAAGACAACACTAGGAAGAATCTTCCAGCAACTACCCAAGGAAACCTTGAATCCTTTAACACAGATGCACCAAACCCTTGAGATTGTTCACTCGTGGACAGTACTAATGCATCTGTGAAACCCCAGGAAGGGCCTAGGTGCTGTTACCAGAAAGGCCTTTAGCTTACCAGACTTTACAGGAGGCAAGAAACCTGGAATCCCCACCTTTTCTTTGAAGCAGCAAGATGATCACTGACTTACACCAGCTGGCCCCTGCATCCTGGCTGAAGGTTTAATGCTGGTGGAGCACCTTCCCTGGTTGCTTCATCAGCTCGAGGCAACCACTGCCTTGGCGGAGAGGCTGGCAGGCAGAAGCAGGTCCTCAGGAGCACACCTCGGAGCAGCCCATTTCCTTTCCACAAGATGCTCAGCAGAACTTCCACATGACGGGCTCAGCTGCAGCAGGAGCAGCAGCGCTGCCTGCTTTGGTGCACACACCGACAGCACTAGAATACCCCAGTCTGCAGCCTGGCATTGCTTCCCACAGAGCATGTCATTATGTCAGGTGGCTGCATTCAGCAGGGCCTTTTTAAAAACTACTCTAAGGCTGGCAACTGGAAGTGTGGCACCACAAACCCCACAGCTTTGTGTGGGTCAACCCAGCTGTTTCCCACATTAATGCACTTTTAGCATTGACGCTCACATGAAACCAGCTTAAAAATCTTAGGGCTACTACCAATTCCTGAAAAAGAGGCAGCAATAATGCTGCACCAAACTCATTTTATTGGGTCTGGGTTTCTTCCCCATTCAAAAGAGCACTCTGCTGCTGTTGCCACTACAAGCAATCCCATCTCATTAAGGTCAAGCCTACAGGGTGGGCCATGCGTAGGGGAAGAGAACTAAAAATTATGCTAAACTTAGGAGCTGCACTTGGCGAAGAACAGCTGCAGCAGTCAGTATCCCAAGTATGTTACCACGAGAATTATGTTTCTCTCCCACTCTCCCCGAAGTATTTAATTCAGGGCAGAAGGGGTAGAATGCGTTCACCTTTGAGCTCTTGTGCCACAAGCAACCATATTCATTCAGCTTTCCTATTTAACTAAATGGAGTTCACACATGCTACAGTATAAAGTTACCTCTTGCCATCTGAAAGCAGTCCAATCAATGCTATACACAGAGAGTAGCATTTGAATCAGCCTTAAGTTAATTCTTAGTCGTCGAAACTGTGACAGCATGCTGACCCTTTCAAGTCAACTGGGAGCAGGCAATCTTTGCAGAAGATCCTCAGGCCTTTAATCAGATTCTCAGTGGGTTTTAAAGAGATACTACAGCATCAGTTTGTAAACATCTCTCTAGTGAAAATAAAGATTACTTCTGACCTAGCCAATTACTCAGTCCCAGAAGATATATCCTAGAGTTATAATTGAATGAACCATAGGGAAAGAAAATACATTTTAGGTAGGGGGTAGCAAACCCAAATCCCAACTTAGGATGCAGGCAGCACTTTATCCCATGAAAAGATCAGATACAGAGAGAAATGCTTATAAAGGAAAAAAATCTATTATATCATCTAGTCCTTTCTCCTACCAGGGCAAGATTGCTCTCTTGAGCACAGAGCCCTACTAAGATGAGTGCAAATTACCAGCTGAAGCTCCTCCTGAAAAGCAGGTGTGATGGGGAAAGACCAAAGCATTATTTTGAGGAGACCCATAGTATCAGGTACTTGTTTGACACATCACAGAGAATGTGGGGTGAGATATCAGCTCCTAGTAGCATGGATATCCTGTAATATGAGTAAGCAATGAGAAAGAAAATGCTGTAGAAAGAAAGCAGAGGACTTGTGCTCAGTGCCGAGACTGTCAGAGACATTAAACAGTCTCTTGTTGCATTACTTTAAAACTGCATTTTAGCATGCAGAGCCATTGCACTCCATTGCGGAAAGATATAATTACTGACTTAAAAAAAAAAATTAAGTTATTTATTCTGGAGCTATTACAGACTAATGTGTAACAGACATCACCTGATGGGCCGTAAAGGCTCCAAGGGCCATTACAGCCTCACAGGTCAAGACCTATTTGAAGGTTTTAAAGTTTGTGCATCACTGCTCTCAAGCCAAACAGCACAGGCAACACCTGCACTCCAACACACATGCAGAAGAGCTAGGGGAGACTTCTGGGAACAGCAGCTGCTTATGCATTTTCACACTCAGATCAAACCAAATCAGATCACTGAAAAGAAGTTAGGAACCTGCAGACATGGCTTTTGCCATTCCCATCTAGGAGTTCACCTGTAAGCTTGTGCTTTTTTTTTTTTTTTTTTTTTTTTTTTTTAAAGGAAGCATTGAGGAAGAAAATGACACTAGACCCTCTGTGCTTCCCCATCAGGGCCCCCCTTCTATTTTACTTTCACCGAGAACTAAAAATCCCAGCCAAGTGACGGGTTTATAAAATTTTAATAGGAAAGAAAAAGGTATCCTCAGGCAGGATCTTATGTGCAGACTTTCACCATAAATGAATGTTCATGAAAATATAGTTTTATATGGAAACACTGACAGGGCTTCATACGCTGTGACATAAATGCCTCAGCATGGACTGACGACCGAGAAGGACTAGTGAGTCCCACCTCCTGCAGCCGGAGGCTATCATACCATCTCTTTCTCTACCTCAAACAATTCAGCTTCATGCCTCCACTGTTCTCTGGGGAAGGCTGATCTAGACACCAACTCTTCTGAAGCCTAGAAGCTTTCAAGTTGGTAGCCTAGAAATATTCTTAGTCATTTCCAACTACTTGTTCTAATGACAGTAAAATCTTTTGGGGTATAAAGCCTGTTTTCCTTCCTTCCTGGTGTTTCCCCTCCCAGTGTCCTCATACAGGGCAGACCAATCAGCCTTCATTTTGCAAAGGTAGACAAGTTGGAGCACAGACCCCTCTGCCTTCATGAGTATCCTCTTTGCTCCTATTTCCACATGGATTTACTGTCTTAGAGTGAGTGATCCGTGGTTTACCCACAATAGGCACTGATAGACCTTGTCTCTCTCCAGCATTCTTAACAGTCATCATTATTAGCAGTTTCTTGTTTAATCCATTTCAGGATTGCATTTGCCTCTTTCCAGCTACCTCATACCTCAGTCCTTTTGAGGTCAACCACGACATGTCCATGCCACCCTTCCCCTCTTCTTCTGTTATTTCCAGCTGATGGTAACTCCTGCTTGTAGCTGGTCCAGCAATCCCAGCAGAGATCATCTGGGACTCCTGGATTCCTTACTGATGGGAGCTTCACACAGGAATGAAACCAAAGGGCAACAGAACATGACTTCAGTCCCCCTCCCATCAGTTATTTGCACCGCAAAACCTTTCAGTGGCATTTTCATGAGATCAGGAAATTTGTACTTAGTCCTCACTAAGTAGCTTTCCCACCCTCTATACTAAAAGGCAAGCTGAATGACCTCTGTTTGAAAGCAGAATTCATGGCTTTGGTTTCAGGATCTAAAATACCACTTCTGAAAACAGTGATGCTTGAGGTTCACTTCCCTCATCTCCCAGGTTCGGAATAGAAGCATTATTTCTCATTCACAAAAAAAGAAAGAGATGCCACAAGGAACAGTCGCATCCTGTTTAGGCTGTCACTTCTTAAAGCTGCAGCGATCTAAGAGCAGTGCTCCATAGCTAAGGTATAACAATCCTGTACAGAGCTAAAGCAATTCGTTATCTTTTGTCAGCCACTGGGTATGTACACACAGTTCTGCAAGTCAAAGTTTTGCTTTCAGGAAACTTGAAGCTTCTTTCATGCATGAGGAAGATGGACAACCAGGAATGGTACCTGTGTGATGGACAAAATCAGTGGTTCTCTCAAATGCGACAGAGACCTAAAGTGGCGAAGAGCCAGATCCACCCAAAAACTGCTCTTTATCTCTTCAGAATTTAATTGTCATTGTCTTTAGCATATACACACACAAGGCAGATTTTAAAAAAAGAAAGTGTTCAGGGTGGAATCACCATTACACAGTATTAAAATGTCAGAGGTTTAAGCTCTGTGTTGGTTTAGTCATAAGTTACCAACAACCACTGATGGCAGACATAAAGCTTCCCTTAAATTATTAAGCATAAAACAGCAGACTGTAATATTTTGCTAAACCAAAGTACAGACACAGACAAAGATGTCATTTCAATATTTGAAACCAGCAAGTTTAATTTAAAATAAGAGCAAACCAATAAGCTCAGAAAATAGCAATGTGTGAGAGGAAAATTACACTGCTAGAGAAAAAAGTGGAAGGACTTAAGAAATTTATAAAAGTAATCTCCAAGTGGAAATTAGAAATCAACCCCTAGAAACAGAATAACACAAAAGAAATATTACTGTCCACTTTCTAAATCAATATAACACTGCTACACGACAGAATTACCATGGTAACTCAAGTAAAAAGAATAAAGCAATTCTTATTATTTCAAAATAAAATCACAGCCTGAAGCCCAGCTTTTATTACAACTGCTGATAGATCGCTGGCTTGTATTTATCTGAAATATTGCTTTTCAATCAGCTATTTTATGAATGTACAAATTTCACTGAGCAGCCCACTTAGACTGAATGCTTAAAAACCCCCAAAAAGACTAGTCAATGAATCGATTATACATACGCATACATTTTTTTTTAAAGGGAGCCTTATTATATTTTTCTTCTCTATCCAAATTAAAGAGAGATAAGGGAATGAGTGAGAGTAAGTTAAAACCTTGTTTAGTCTGACCTCTCTAAATTCTAACTTAGATTCCCTGGAAAAAAAACAGTAATAAGAAAGAACAAAGAGGAGTAACAGCCTACCCTAAATACTCCAGCCCCTGCACAAGGACAGGGAATGGGTGTGCATCAGGGGGGGTGTGCAAACACACACATAAGAAGAGACACATCTGTTCCCTCCTGATCAAAGGAAAAGAGAAAACACTGTCTAAATACAAAGTTGCTCAAGGACGTTTTGACTTGCCCTGCTGGGTACTTCAGACATTTAAAGCATTGTTTGTACAGCTTGGAAAGTGCATCAAGCATGGGATACTTGTCTGTGTTGAAGCCACCCTAAAGGCAGAGCTCAGTCAAGTTCCCCCACGCCTCCACTGCTGGTGCCACCTTTTAAACACATTAGTGCAAGGAGAAAACCAGCAGGTTACCTTCTGCTCCCTCCCCCTGGACATTCAAAAGAGCATTGATCAGGAACTGAAAGCAACAGTCCTGTTAAAAATAACAGCACTCCTCCTCTGCCCCGGCCTTCCAGTCCCTCCTTCCTCCGGCCACAGCAAACACCCCTGGACCAGCTGAATACCAAGACAGTCACTAGAGGTGCGGCAGGGCTCCATGGGACCGTGGAGCAATCGCATGGAGAACCAACACTCCAGCTGGCTAAGAAGTTAAGGCACCATCTACCAAAAAAGGGTGACTAAGGAAGCACCTGTAGACTGTCAGGATGTTTTACAGCACAGTCTTACCTCATTTTTCTGCCACATGCATGAAACAGCAGAGGGGAGCACGACTGACACTTATAATCATGGCAGGAATCGGAGGGGAATGTGACTAATGGTCATAATTATGTTAGGAAGATAAGCTAGTGGAGGTTTTTCCTCAACAATTTGCAATTACTTGGACTGAACTTCAGGGACATTAAAAAAAAATAATAAATTGCCTATTGAGGGGATCAACACAACTACCCCAACAACAGTCAAGGAGAGCAACAGTTGCAATAGTGCTCCGTCCTTCCCAGGAGATCCAGAAGTTATTTCTCCTTTCTTGTGCAGAGCTCTGACCTCCAAACCCAGCATGGGGGAGCAGGCAAGGTGGGGGCCAGGCCCAGCACTGTGCCACGACAGATGGCCTTGCCAATGCCACCCTCCTCTCTTGTTGGACAGGGCAGCAAGGGCTGTGCAGAGAGAAAGCAGAGCTGAACAAATTTGGGACAACTTGCTCAGGAGCCCACCCATGCCTCAGGGGGGGTCAGGCACATCCCCCCAGATACCTAGGCCTTAGTTCCAGGGAATGCTAACTTGGGGTGCACAAATTCCTTAACACTGGCAAAATGCTTTGAGGATTAAAAGCAGCAGCGATATGCCAAGTATCATAGCTGGAAGTAAAGACAAATGTTGCAACAAGAGCAGTAAGCCACCTGCCAGCTGTCTTTTATATTAAAATATTTCAGTGTTCTTAGAGCTGCTTAATTTCCCATCTCACTCCAAGTCCAGAGGAACTTTGTGGGTTGCTAGTTTTGCCATGCAGCAGTGACACTGCTCATTATTTTTAAAATGGATTTAGAAGCTGTGATCACACTCAGCTCAATCTAAAAGTATGCGCTGTCTTTTAGTGTAATGTGGTCCTTTGCCGTCTACTGCAAATGGGTTTTAAAAGCAATGGTGGAAACAATGTGTGCTTAATCTGAACGTGGACTGCAGAGAGGTCACAGACTCAAATATCCTGTTTTATGTGGTATCTGGTTGTATTTTAAAACACTCTTTCTAGAGGCTTCAAGCCAGCTGAGGTCACAAACAATCATATACAGATTAGAAAAGGGAAGGAGCTGGGGGGAGAGAAGGGGAGCCCTGTCTGACACACTGAAATAGGACACTCTAAATTGCACTTAGTATTTCTTTAAAAGAAAAAATGGCTAAAGTAGTAAGCTTCAGAGAAACAGTAAATGCAGGGGTGGTTAAAGAGTTGTTATTCAAATAAAGTCTTGCCCCAGGAGATGGAAGGAGAATCTTGAAATATGGAGATAGGATTTTACATGTGCTAAAAGCATCAGTGTGACACTTTTTGGAAAAAAAGGGGGAAAAATACCTTCGTTGTTATACATGACAAAATAGCAACTAAATGTTTGCTTTGATCCCAGCGCATAAAGGGTGAAGCTTTTAGGCAAGGAGCGGCAGGTGATCTCAGCTCTTCTGCAAGTCCTAATGCTCCTAAAAGCCACTCTTCCAGTTTCTGTAATTGGGCATCAGTAGTTAATGTAGTATTGACTGCATTACATGCTCCTGTGCATCCTCTCACTAATGCCAATTGCATCACCTTGTACATTTACCATATTGCTTAGCCAATAGCTGTTAAAAGCAATCCAAATCATGAATCATATAGGAAACTTTTAGCAAGACACGACATCCAAAGGAGACAATTTACAGTTGAGTTAATCTGGGTACATTAGCGAGACATGGATTCAGGAAGACAGACCAATTTATGTTACTTTAGTTTTACCCTTTATTGCTTTGTATAGGCAAATGAATGGAAGGGCATGGAGTAAAAACAGATATAAAGGAGTCCTTTTCAAAACAGATCTCCATTCTGTGCAGACAGGTCAAAGGGTTTGAGACTGATGCTTGGTTTGGGCTTTCATAACCATAACAGGGTACTTACAGAAATAATTTTCCACAAAGGAGTATAAAGATAAATATATAATGGATTCTGAATAATGTTCAATACCCACCCCTACTGCAAGTACATTAGGCAGAAACCAAGCTGCTCAACATTATCTAAGGCATGGCCTATCCACGAGTCACCTGCCATCAAGAGTGCCGGGAAAAGGCTTCACACAAGGTCCCAGGTAGGCCTGCTCATGAGCTCTTTCAGGTAGGAACCCAAGGCTGGAGGTGTTCTGCAAAACACACCAAGGCTCACCACCTCAAGTCAGTCCTCCACCTGTACATCTCTACCACGTCACTTGTCAATATACAGAAAGCACAACCTTCCCCTACCTACTTGACTCAAAGGGATTGCATCCTTTTGAAATGTATACCCACCTCTCTGGAACAGAAGGAAACGATAAAGCATTAAAGAGGTATTGGTTAACTCACATCAGCTGCAAGGCAGAGCCAACCGGGAAACAAATTAGTAGCAAGTTCCCTCTGAAAAAGTACATTTTACAGAACAATTTCACACTGGATGCTTGACCAAAAGATGCATAGCAAATTGACATAGCACCTTTCTGCTTTTCTGATCAAGCTCAGTAGCGCCCGGGGAAATAGGGGAGACGGGGGAAAAAAGGAGAGCTAGGAGGTGTGCTGCTGCCTCATCTCTTTTGGGTAGCAAGTAATTTGCAATATTTTTGGAGGGGGAAGAAAAAAAAAAATAAAGAAGAGTGGTAAAGGAAATTTAGGGGAAAGCAAATGGCTCATCAGCCAAAAACTTTACAAAAGAAAAACTGAACTGCATCCTTAAGTATTGGATTCCAAAATACTGGAAACTCTGGTGTTCTAGGCCTGGTTTAAAAAAAGATCATGATTCCCCTTTGAAAAGCTTCCAGAAGTCCCTTCGAAAGAGTTGCACATGCAGGGAAAATGCCAAAACAAAACATTTTCACTAGCTGATCAATTTAAACAGCTGTGGTAAAGCTGCAGCCACTGGCACCATCATTAACAATTTAAAGCATGGCTGCTTTTGTCTTCCTTCCCAGTTACATTCTCATTATGCCTTTTTATTTATTAGAAACACAGTCCTCTGGAATACATTTCTATATCTCAGATCCATAATAAACTGAGTAGGAACATCCCTGGCTTCCACTCAAATGGATGTTTACATTGGTGAGAGGGTTAATTGTTTAATTCTGGTCCAAGTTCTCTGCAGTTCAGTCATGAATATGCAACAATCATCCACCTTTTCTTTAAGAAAAACTAGAACTGTTGAAATCAACAGTTTAAAAAGAAGGCAAATATTACTTCCACTGCCCAAATCACCCTTTCAGAGTTTGATTAGCATGCAAGGAACTCTGAACACTGGCGTAAAGACTTCAGAAATGTTCAATGAAATTAAAAAACCTCTAAATTTGGACAACAGCATCCATTATCTGCTTTGATGTGCAATGTATGAAGAAACTAGTTTGCAAGAATGTTCACTGGAAAGGAGACTTGAGCATCTGTTTGCACAGATAGCACCCAACATCGTGCTTGAAAACTTGGGCTTGGGAGTCATCCTGTTGGAGGACAGAGAAAACACACACTTACACACTGAGAATTAAAAAACAGTAGCTGCAGTGAATTGTTCTCAGACCATCTATAGGTTTAATTATGTTAATCTAATAGTGAACAACTTTCATTTTAAATCGCCCTTCCCTCCACCCCCAAGTCTTCAGTGAATAGGAGCTACATTCACTGAATAAATCATTCCCTGGCAACAGTTACGCACATTATTGAAGTTGGGGGCAGTGATTTCTATACGGTTTAAAACAATGTCTATGTATTCTAAATGATGACAGTTCTGTCCAATTTTAAAAAGATATAGACCCATTAGAGTTTTATAGTTCAGCATTTAGCAGCATCTGCAGTGCCTTTTTTATTCTTACACCGCAACACTTAATGCTTGATACCATTATTCTGATTTTGAATTGATTTCAAGTAAAATACCTTATTTGCCATAAACTTTCATATTCTTTACCTAAGTAAGATTCCTCACAGATGCAATCAGTCATAATGCTAAAAGAACAGTTTGCCTTTAGCAGAAATGTAATAGTTCATGCTAATGACAGCGAAGCAAAACTTTGAGCAGCAAGCACATTTGCAAAGAGAGTAAGACCATCTCCAAACACAAAGCCTGAAAACCTTAAGAAAGCCTCCAAATGAAATCAATTAATCCTCCAACCATGATAAATTTCTTAACCATTTAAGAAACGTATTTCAGACTCTGCTGTGACCCTTTATCACCAGACCTAATGGATTACTTTATTAATAATGCACTGCTCTTAAAAGGAATTTTTCCGAAGATTCTACCATAAGAGAGCATTTTCAGAACGGCTATGACAAACAGGCTGACATGTTCACATTGTATCTATTAAAGATAATAAAATTTAACACTAACTCCAAAGAAGACAAATTATGTTCCACTGCCAGAGTAACAAGCATCCTTTCTACTGTATTAAACCAAAATTAGAGCAAACTCATTTCCAAGAACTAGCTTCTTCCTTTACCCTATTACCCAAGCTGAAAAATGTTCCTACACTGTTTTAACACTTGTTATGTCAATGAGAGAACTATCACATCTCACCAGCATCTGGGAACGAAGAATGATGACCTATACATACAGATGCCTACCCAGTCTGAGCAAACACTAAGAACTATTTGATTGCCTGGCAGGAGCACTCCTCTACAAAGTAGTTCGCTCCTATTAGGCCTGCTAACTCCTTTCACTCCCCTTCTCCCCATAGGGTGAGATTTCACTAAATAGAGATCTAGGTTATCAGTGCTCCAACCACAGAACCTTCCATTTCTTGAAAAGGTTTAGGCAATTACTATCTTGCAGTACTTTCATGTCTCTGTATTTGCCATTTCCAGGAATGGAGGGCACCTCTAGCTCCTCACTTGGTCAGTCTTTGGAGAAACATTCCAAATTATTTGGGGTTTTAAAATTTTTTTTGTAATTTCTGGCCAAACAGAGTCTCGTGGTTTATTCTGCTGCCAAGTGTGCTCTAGCCTCATTCCTGCTTTTACAACCTTCTGCCTCCTCTTCATAAATACATTAATCCACTGCTGTACATTTGAGTCACAAAAGGAGACAGTGTCATGAACTAAAGCCAGACCAAGCCTCTGAAATTACACTGACTATGTGTGTCAAGATCAAGCCCTCAAAATCCAATAAATAGGTAAATACAGGGTCTTTGGTGACCTGAATCAAGCATTCTTTGAATAAGCTGATGTCTGGGAAGATGTGTAGTGTTTCTTTTTAAATGGGAAGCCAGACAGTGTTGGACCACAGAGAAGATCCAAGGTAGAAGGGCATGGGGGGGGGGGGGGGGGGGGGAAGAGGCAGCTTCAGGAATATTAGGCAACAGAAAAATTCAATTCCATGTCATGTGAGGAAGAAGCCACCCTGCCATTTTCCCCTCCTCTCTCTTTGTATAATTCTTCAACAGGTATATCTGAGAAAAGTATGTTAAAAAGAAAACAAGATACCAGCAGCACGTAGAACAGCTCTTCTTTCTATATGGCACTATTTCATATTAGGCTTATGTACAACCTGGACATGCTTTATTTTTGTGCCTATGATGATTTTTAACAGAAGCAGACTGTCAGGACCTATCTTGCTGAAGGTAGATATCTCTCCATATCCATCTACCTATAGGTACCCCCATATGGGAGCTGGCATACTCATCTGTGAAGTCAGCTCACAGCTCTGCTGTCCTGGCTAGGGCACTGTGGCACCATTCCTGCAACCGCCATTATACAATCAATTTCACTGCTTTTCTAATTCCAAATGTTGCTTTTCTTTCCTTCTGTGCAGGGTAAGATGGGTTCTTACACAACAGGGAACCCAACTGCTGCTACTAATCCAGTTTCAAATTACCTAATATTCATTGCCCTGAATACCTCCCATCAACCTAAGACCCATTCTCCAACCCCAGTGCACACAACCACTGAATATCTGTATTTTTCTTTTCATTTCTAAAGAAATTATGGAATATTTTTTAAAATAAAACCCAAGGTTTGTATATGGGTACATGTTTAATGGAGTCCTCCAATATATTATTTACTTGGCCTACTCTTGCAATCCTTTTAATCAGAGTTCTGCTTGAAAACACAAAGGATCCGTGATTTGGGGTGTTACTGTCTATGCAAACATCGGGACGAACACACAGCTGATCAGTGTTTTTACAAGTGCACAGACACTCAATAATTTGGTTGAAGGATACTATGTCTAGTTAACACAGTACAAGTTAGCTAAAAGGAAACTTTCACCCCCCACACACATAACAAAGAGCCGTGATTTCTATTAGTGTATTTCATACCATACATGCTGATTACCAGGCTGTGCTTCATTGTTAACAGAGATTACAGCTGGGATAAGCTGCAGCTTTTTCCTAATTGCTATTATGATGACTGAATTTTTGTTTTGTGTCAAGCATTATTCACACATTATACTCCAAAATTTGATCCCTCCATGATGCATTATTGATTCCATGCAGGCAATCGTACTGCCGCCAATGTGAAGAATTAATTTGGGCTATTCTACTTGATTTGCATTGCTCCATCATAGCAGAACATAGTTCTCTAGGGAAACACAAATTGAAAAGGAAGATTTAACAAACTATGGAAAATGCTGCTGTCCTTTAAAAGAGATGAGTCCTAAAGAGGGGTAAAAACAAAAAAACCCCAAACCCAGCACAACACGTGTGGTCCAGAAAGAAATAAGGTCAATCAGCCAAATTCATCTTAGTCAGAGGAAGGTTACAAGAGCAGCCTTATGCCTCTAATAAAGTAAACTAGCTTGCTTCAACTTATATTGCCAAAGAAAACAACTGAACACCTCTGAGAGTGACTCCGCTTCAAAGCCTTTGAAACCCTGTTAGCTTCATTTGTTTTCCCAGCATAAGCAATACTCAACCACTTAGCGTGTCTTTTATCCACAGTCCAGTCAACTGCAAAGCTGATCTAGAAGATGTGTAACAGATGCTTCACATCTACTTTTTTTTTTTTTTTAAAGTTCTACTGTGTTAACAGAAACTTATGAGATCCCAACAAGAAATAAAGCCTGGGATTTTTTTTTTTTTTTTCCTTGAATATTTCACAGTTTTAGGGTGCCAACTTCATTAGCACAGGATATATTCAGAAGGGCAAGGCAATTTATCACGGGCACTGACCCCACATTGGTCAACTCTTAGTCAAAATTTGATTGAATCTGCATATAAGAGGGCACTGATAATGATGCATTTCTGCTTGGTCTCATATTTTAAAGGTGTAAAATCTTTGTGAAAAGTCAATTCACATTTTTCCATTGTCCCAAGTGCTTCGCATCAGAATGAAACAAAACCTCACATCCCATTCCAGAAACTAGATTCAGATTCTACACACGCAAATAGACCAGATTGATAATTTTAGAAATCAAAATGAAGTAAAGACCTCAAAATGCTAGATGTAAAAATACTGGGTCGTATTCCGCCCTCACCCTTTTTTGGGAGGCAAGGCAGGGAGAGGGAGAAGAGAAGCTTCAGTAGAACACCTTTGGTTGTAAGCATCCATCCATTATTTTCAATAGTCAAGCCGCCTTTCCCAATTATCCTCCAGTACAGTATTAATTCAGTTTTAAAATACCAGAAGACAGATATGGGTTGAGGAACAAAAATCATATCACTCGAACTTATTAGCATTGAGCAGCTTTCAGTACTATTCACAATACATGATTAGCACCAATCTGACACAGGAAAGCAAGAGACTTTGAATTACAAGTTATTTCTCTCATAAATATTTTAAAAAAGCAATACATATATTCAAGTAAAATCAATGCTGCTGCCAAAATGCCTAACTTCCAATTTCTCCAAGCTCTTTGGCTCCCTGCGAAAAGCTGTTTCCTGTCTTGCAAATATTCAGTAATTTCTTCTACTTCCAAATGACAACTGCCTATTTGGTTTTTTTTACATTTAAAGAGATTTCTAAAAAAAAAAATAAATTAAAAGATCAGAGAATCCAGCAACACACCCATTACACGGCACACTTCATACATTTACAAAGGTGAAATGAAACAAGGAGATAATAGCTACAAATGTGTGTTAAAAGTTAAGGTATAGTTCCCACTTTCAATACACAAAGTGCCGCCAAGGTGGAGGTCTCTGGCAAGAGGCAGCGCCATCGATGGAAGTCCACCTGGATGGCTACAGAAGCATTCTGCTCTGCCTCAGTTTTAATCTTTGCTTACAGTGTACAAGCTATGAAGAAAGACCCAAGCCACAAAGCAGCCTTCGAAAAATCTCATTAAAAAGTTGTGATTAGACTTACCATATTTGTCCTAGAAACTACTGGTGACTGAGCAGTTCAGTTGCACACCCTGGTAGGCAACGTGCTAAAGAAGGCATCAGGTCGTTCAAACTACCAACTAACGCTATCCATTATTCTTTACATCAATTTGTATCCCTTAGTCAACCTTGATAAGGACTAGTCAACTTTAGAAAAATAAGTATATGTGAGGTCCTGAAATAAGTCAAGCTCTCCTTCAGCTTCATTAATTAAATTACCTCCCAAATGAACCTCCACTTCTGCCATTTAGAGCAGGGAGTAAACTCTCAGAATAAGCCAATGCTTTTTTGCCAGAGCAGCTTATTAGCTTATTGTCATTATGTTTATAGCTATGAAGAAAAGCTGTGAGAAATAGATATTACAGGCGCACATTAAAGAGACCCAAATGACATGCAATGGAAAGGAAAGAAAATCTTAAAATTAGATTTACGATAAAAGCTGTTAAAACAAACAGGCTAAAATGGATGTATTAGAGTAACTTGTAGAAAGAGAAATCTAAATAGATATTAAAAAAATCCCCAAATCAAGCTGTTTCTGCTATGTCCTTCAGCAAACAGAGCCTGGGGTAAACCCTTCTCGACTAGTTCGATCATGCCAGAGAAGAGATTAAAAAAAAAGAAAATAAAGAGCAAGCATGCTTTTACCAATGCAAGAGAAAAATATCAGAAGCTGAAAGCAGAGCACTCCGATATGCACAGTGCGCATCTGTTTCAAAACTATTTATTTCTATGTTAGCAGCACACAGAAGACACCAAGCACAGGCTTACACATTCTCAGCCCACCTACCGTCCTCCTTGTCCAGCACCATCATCTCCGCAATCAAGAAAAGTCCGGGGACAGATGCTTCTTCTCCAGCAGCCTCCGCTCAGGGGAGAGGAGAACAAGTCTCTGGGAACACAAATGAGCTACGGTACAGCTGATCGTCCTTTAGCAGCAAGTGAGCTCTAATTACCCAGTTGTCCAGCTTTTAACCTAGATTGCACTCAGTTAGAATTACACTCAGAAATAAAGCACTTTGCAGATACAAAAGCAGTCTCACCTACTTTTGTGCCTCAGAATTGCAAGGAACTAAAACTGCAATTTAGAAAGAAGGGGGATCAGAGCTGTTTCTTTGGTTCTCACCTTCTAAATGGCTCAATTTACACAGTATAATCTATTTTAATGTAATTGCATTTGATAGCTCATAACCCCGGCTGTTGCAACTACGCAGCTTTCAACCTTATAAAGTGTTTTCCCTTTGGATTTAAGCTGAATCTAGATCTAAAATTATATTCAGAGAGGGTAGGATACCTAAGCCTGACTACGGCTGCCTCCGTCTCTCAATTGGTGAGCTTTGCACACTTGCTATTGAATAAATGCACGTATTTCCCAGGGCCCCCTCTCCGTCTCCTGTCAGGGTTTCCTGGCGAGCCGCAGCCTTCCCGGCTCAGCAGCACCACCTGCAGCCAGCCCGGCCCCTCCGCCGCCAGGTACCGCCAGCCGCGGCTCCCCCCGCCCGGGGTGGGGGGGCCCGGGAGCCCCGGCAGGGAGAGCCCCGGCCCCGAGCTCGGCTGGCTGCCCCCCGCAGCCGCGCTGGTCAAGCCGCGCTCATCAGCGCGCTGCTCCGAAGCGGGGCCGCTCCCCCCGCCGGGCTCCCCAAGAGCGGGGGCTCTGCCCGAAGCCCCCCGCAGCTCCCGGCGGGGCAGAGACTCCAGCCTCCCCGCGGCTGGTGCGGCCCCGGCCGCCTTCCACCAGCCCTGCTACTCGCAGCTAGATTTCACACATCTGGCGCGACCTAAAACTTGATACTAATTTTCTGTACAAACATTTTGGGTTTGTTTTCACATGTACGTATTAGTTTCAGGGAATGCTCTGGAGAATATAGCTCCATTTTCGCCGGGTCGATATTAAAATGAATTTAACAAATCAAAGGCGGTACAAACCCTTACAGGTTTGCGCCACTTTTCAGGGATGCCATCAACGCCCAAATATAAAGTGACAACTCGGGGCCACGTCTTTTATCCTTCCTCTCGCAACTCACAGTCCTTATTCAGACCAGTCATCTGTTGTCTCCAATGGCGCTGGGAAGGACTGCGGGATCAGACGCTTCGCCACCAAGATCAACAGCACCATTTCACTCATCTCTGTCTTCTAATCCGAGAAAACATTTCATTCCTGCTGTAATGACACTTCTTCCTCCCCTTTACAACTGATACAGCGGTACTCTAAAAAGCATGATAGCGGGCTCAAGTTATAGATCCTTAATACTGATTTTTAATTAGATTCCTTATCCCTAGCTGAAGTGGCTTTTCCTTCCCCCTTCATTCAGAATACTTAATCCTAACAGTGCTTGAGCATATTTGATGTTAAATGTATCATTCTACATTGAACCGTTTTCATCTAGTACTTTGAACAACTCCTGTTTCCTAGTGATACTAGTTTGCAAGTGTTGAATATGTATTTTAGCATAAGAGTGCAACCACCATAAATAATCATTTTATTTTAAGAAGTATCACAAGCTAGAAAGGAGGACTTTATCCCAAAGATTAAGGTCTAATAGTTAAAAGCATCAGTGTAAAAACTAACAAAAACACAGGCTTTTCTAAATCTGAGGTATTTTAATACTTCTAATATACTATTGGCCTCCATCAGAACACGGTGAACTCCAAAAATGTTCCATCTTTCTGTTTACCTACTTTTCAATCCTATCACCTTCAAAGAGGGCAAACTTACCCCCAGGTATATGGTACATTTAAACTTACACTATTTGGTAATTACAAGAAAGGCAGGTTCTTGATAAAAATGAAGTGAGCCATTGTCTATCGCAGCTGACTTCTGTGGCAGAGCAAACTAGCAGACGTAATGCACTTGTAAAAAAATACGCAGTACCGGATCAATGTACAGTTTATTCCTTTACTGCTTCATCATGTCATACAGGCTGGATTACTCCCTTTGCAAACAGATATTTTTAAATGCTTTATCTGCTTACTCATTTCACACACCAACAATAAAAAAAGTTTTCTAACCCCCAACACATTTGTACAGCAATTAAAGTCAACTACAATTAACACAATCTGTTGGAATTAATCATGATACCTGATGTTAGTTTACTTTTTTAAGCAGAAATCTGGTCTTTACAATCAAAACATTTATGTATTTGAAAAATATCTTAACTCTCATTATTTCGAAATTTATAAATGCGCTGCACGGTGCGTAGGTTGGCTTGCCCACAGCAAATTCAGCAGTGATTTACGCAGTGGAACTGACTAAAATGCAAACCTTGAAGTTTTTCACTCTCAACCTTTCTCTTTTTTTCCCCTCTGTCTCTCTTCTCGCAGCTCCTAACATTTGTTTCGGGAAGATATTTGCCAAAGTTCCACTGTAAAACGGTATTTTCTAATATCAAGTCATGTTGCATCAGTCAAGTTATATTATGTCACTTCAAACATACAAAATGATGTTATGTCCCTGACAAAACTTGACATAGTGCCACAACACATCAAGTCAAAAACATTATTATTGTTGTTATTTTTTCAGTCTACCCCTTCATCCTCAATGATATCTGTAAAGAGCACAGAAAAGTATTACTGCATCTCTACTACTTCTCCCGGCACCACGGAGCGTGCTTGCCAAGGAAGCTTTTCACTCACAAAGCTGTATAGCCGTTATTAGACTTCCTGGGTGACACTGGTGTCACACGAAGGCACCGTTACAGCCCCAACCCGGAGCTGGAAGAGTGGGTGGCTGCCTCTGAGGCCATGGCCACGGCCCAGCTTGCCAAGTAGCCTTCAGGGATGCAAAAGCAAGGAGCACATTGCAACCTCTACCTACCAGGCAGCAAGCGTCCTCCTTGTGATGCACCAGGACTACTGGGGGGGAATGTTTCTGAAATCCTGCCTTTTCCACACAGTAATAACTATGAATACCCCCACTGCTGCCAGAGACTTCAAAAGAAGAAAACCCCTCAAAAAAACCCCCCACATGGCAAAGCCTCTTAAAATCAAGGGGAGAACTGGATACTAGCCATAACATTAGGATTTTTAGATGGTAGAAATCAGACTGGCCTCTGGGAAGGAAAAAAAAAAAAAGAACGAACCATTTATGGGAGTAAAACAGACCCATTTTTATTAACAAGCTCATTCAAGCTTGATTTCAAAAGGAATTGGTTTAGTTAGCAAAAGCTTCCATTTTAGTCCATTTGTAACCTATGCAGGTCCAGCATCCCCTTTTAACATTCACAGATGAGCGGGCAAGTGGAGCCCATTTGAATCAGGCAGAAAGAAACGTAAAGGTAAAATAACCTCTTCGTAAAAAAGAGTTTCTTCTCTCAATCTCACCTCCTGTTGCCAATTTCTCCAGTGCACTTTTAAAAGTAAGCATAATTTCTCCTTGAGCATAACTACTCCATCAACAGCACAGGAGACTCCCAGGCATTACCAGTTTGTTGCTCTGATCTCCACATCCCTCTCATCAGGGCTTTGTTTCCTACTTTACTCCTTTTTAAGTGAACCCCGCACTAATTTCCTCTTTACCTCTGCCATCGCCACCATTATTCCCTTTTATACGGCCACTCATAAGATCTCCTGGAAGGAGGCTGTTGAGAACTGTCTCGATAATCAATGGTTCTAGTTTCATTTCCTTACATCACCATCACCCCGGTCCAGAGCTCCTTGTGTTTAATGAGTACGTCTGCGACACTTGAAAGGACCCAAATACCCCTATTAGGAAACCCTCTTCAGATCTCCGCTTTTCCTCCCAGCTCACCTGCGCCTCTCGCTTCCGCGATGGAGGCAGCATCCTGCTGTTAGGCCGTCAATCAGATTGAAACGGATACAGGTTGGCAGGCACCCTCCGACAGAGAGGCACTGGGATTAAGATATCACCCAGTTATTGTTATTATTAAAGGGTATTAATGGAGATGTTAAAAGCCTTTCCTCCCTTTTCCTCCAAAGGTCAAGCAAAATTCAGGGGACTCTCGCAATGCTGGTCACCCCCAAAAGTGAGGTCAGAGAGAAACACAAACCTTGCTCCACATACCAGTAAGAAATAACCCTTGCTTAATTCCTCTGTCATTACTTAACCCTTTTACCTTTGTGCACAGCGGGTGAGGAATGAGAAAAGTCTTTCTGCTGTTATCTCGCTGACCAGTTAGATAAGTTCATTCCCCCTTCTCCAACACACGCGCTTTCGACCGGAGCATTATAGACCCCATTAATAACACTACATCAGTTTACTTCAGAGGGCTTCAAGAAACTGGAGGAAGAAAAGGCGCTGGGAGAGGGCTTCTCAGCCCAGAGGCATGTGACGAGTTTGCAGCAAGCTCCCTCCCCACGCACCTCTCTGGGGCAGCGAGCATTTAACCTTCCAGTTGTCAGCGCTTCGGCCCCCTCCCACACAGCCGGATCGCACAAGCGAGCCCGGGGTTTCTCTTCGTGCCCCGTCTGACTCTGCAGTGTGGCGGCAGGCGGACTCTCACCTTTCTGAAGCAGAAACTCCAGATCAAAAGAAAAGGGGAGGGTGGAGGGAGAACAGGTAGAGAAACAGGGTGTGGGGGGGGAAAACAGCAAAGGAAAGCATCTCCCACTCGCCTCTTCAGCCCGGTATCCACTTTTCCGAGTTAAAGCCCCCCGCCAGCCCGAGCGAGAGACATTTTATGGCAATTTCCGCAAGCACGGAAGGCAGCGCTGCCTGCAATGGGAGCGCCGGGCGGCGTTTCGGCACGGCACAGCCTCGGATGCCACCGAAGTTGGCCCGGTGGTGACAGACGCGGAGGCCACCGGAGCTGATGGCGGGCCCGGTGACAGGGCTGCAGGCGTCAGGCACTTCCCCGCTGGCCGCAGCGCTCCCCGGGGCCGGGGCAGAGCCGCTGCCGTCCCCAGCGCGGTCCCCGCCGCACCGCGCCGCACGGCGGGCAGAGCCCGCACCGCCCGGCCTGGGAACGGCGGCGGCGGCGGCCCCGGGCGGGGAGCGGCCCCGGGGGCGGCGGGGAGGGGGGGGTGGGGGGGGGGCACCGTCCCGGCCGCGCTCACCTTGGTGAGGCGGCGGGCGGGGGCTCCGGTACCCGCGGGGCGGTGCGGGCCGGGCCGGGCACAGCGCCCTGCCGCGGCGCGGGGCAGCTCTCGCCGGGCCCGCTCCCGTGTCCTCCCCCCGCGCACCCCCCTCCCCGCCCGCCGCCTCCCGCCGCCGGGGCGCCCGGGCGGAGTTGGCGGCGGGGCCCCGCGCCCCCGCTCTCACCTACCGTCCTCCTTGTCCAGCACCATTGTCCCGGGCGCCGAGGGCGGCCGCCGCCGCCGCCTCTCCGGCTCCTTGGGGCGCTCCCCCTCCAGCCGCCGCGGCGCGGCTCCGGGGGAGGCGAGGCCCGCGCCGGGCCGGGCCGGGCCGGGGAGCGGAGCGGAGCCGGGCGCTGCCGAGGCGGGGGGGGCAGCGGCGCGGCCGCCCCGGCGCTGCCCCGGGACGCGAGTTTGGAGCGGGGCCGCGGCGGGCTACGGTGGCGCTGGGCGCCGGAGAGCTGGAGCCGGGCTGATGCACCAGCCGCCTCGCCCCCGGCCCCGCCGCTGCAGCTCGAGTGCCAGTTTAGATATTAAAAAAGAAGAAGGGGGGGGGGGGTGGGGGGAGAGAAAAAAGGTAAGGGAGGACCAATATCGGGGGCTGGTTCCCCAGCTCCGTCCTTTCCCGACCTGCGCTGTCAAAAATTGTCTTAATGTAATCGCGTGTGAGAGCTCACAACCTCTCCCCCCTTTGCTGCTGCTACTGCACGAGCTTTCCAGGCTTCTAAAGTGCTTTTCTCTTGATTTCACTCTAAATCTAAAATTATATTCAAAGGAAGGGGGGTGGGAGGGAGGAAAGATGTGAACCTATCACTGAAAGCAAAAGCACTTGCCGCCTGCCTCACTCGCTCGCTCTCTCTCTCAATTTATGTGCTTTGCACTCTCTCCTGCTGCTGAATAAATGCACACATTTCCCAGGGACCCTCAGATTCCCCTGTTAATTAAATCAATTCATTATGCTCAGATCTGATTAGCAGCCCCTTCCCCCCCTCTTTGAATCAATTATTCAATACACAAACATAATTGCCTGTGCCAGAGGTGTCTAAGTATTAGCTTATTTAACTCCAAGGACACTAATTACCCCTAGGGCAAGGGAACTTTTCTCATTAATTCTGACAAAACACAAAAGCACAGTTAAAGTGTGTGTGTATATACGTGTGTGAGAGAGAAAATGGGGGAGCGTATAGCCTAGGAAGGGAGGAATTACTCTAACACACGTGTTACTGTATAAATAAGCTCAATTTTCTTTCTACCTTTGCATTAGATTATTCCCCCATCCCCCCTTTGCTAAACTTGCCCCCTCTGCCCCACTTTTTTTTTTTTTTTTTTTTTTTAAAGTAGACAACAGATTGGCATTGCAGTGGTGGCAGTTCTAGAGTGAAAGTGCTTGCAACCAAATCCAGAAAGAAAAAAGTATATAGGATTGATGGGGAGCAAAGCAGAATTTGCAAATAGTTTTGTTTACCAAAGCAGAAAACTCTGTGGCAGACAATCTTCTGTACTTTTAAAAAGCTGTGAAAGAAGTGGCCCTCTGAAGCAGCAGGTAAAATGATACTGAAGCTAGTATGTACTGGGAACAGTTCTGAATTGTTTACTATTTGAATTAATGTCAGTGCCCACTATTAATGTACTTGCTTCCTACATTTACCATACTGGGCTTGATTTCCATTAGCTGAAGCTGGACTGCTGAAAAGAGCCGAGGCAAGACTGATACAAACTGAGATTGACCATCATTGTAGTATCTGAGACTCGTGACTTCTGGCTTGTGTGTTACCCAAATTTTACCTCTGTGTGAACCTCCTTTAGATTAAAAAAAAAAAAGATAAGAAAAAAGTAGTAGTAATTGATTCCCCCAAATTAGGTTTTTACTTTCTAAAGACCTTTATTTTTCATGTCCTCAACGTGCACAGAAGTATTGAAGATTTTCTTTTTGTTTCCTTAGGCAATGCATGAGCTGATCCATTAATCCATTTGACTTTATATATCAGGAAACTAATATTAGCTCAGTTCATCTATTAGCTTTTATTTAGGTCCCCCCATGTTGTCTTTTTTGGACTTTTGTTCGGGCTGGTTCCCCTTGAGGGGAGACAGACAATTTCTGATAGATTTTGGGGGAGAAATGCTGCACATCACCTCATGGGAACTACTGTCTCCCCAGTTCCCCATCTTCACATCCACCTATGTCAAGACAGCCATGATTAAACTTGCTTGTTTGGCAATGCTACCCACTCTCTTTAAAGCTCACCTCGTACACATCAGGTAAAGCCAAGGGGGCGGGAAGACCCCACAAACACCTCTTCTTCTCCCCCACCAAAAAAAACCCCATAGCTACGCTTGCTTGGCAACAAACTTACTGAGTTACACTCATTTCTTGCCAGCATAAATATGACTGGGAACATAAAGTTGTGTTTCATTAGTGCAGTATGTTCTTCTGTGAGTACACACATATAAGGATAAAAATGCCTTCAGCTTTGTAACACAACAAACCCTCTTAATTCTCTGGTCTTTAATTTCCACTGTATGGCACATATTGCACCCACAGGAACTTGGTCCATCCATCTCGATGAATTTTTTTTTTTTTTTTTTCTGAAAGAACACAGCAGCACTTGAAAAATACCGACCCTGGAGAACATCATGCATTGACTCATTTCTGAGGGTACTTTTGGTCCTCGAGCCCATTTCTTTTCTCACCGTGGCCAAGGAGACTTATGAGTGCAAAGCCAGAATCTCGGGATCTCAGTATGCAACTCTCGAGCTTTAATTCTGAGTTTGCTACAGGGGTGATGCAGTTTCATCTAAACACAGACTTACCGAGTAGCAGGCGTTTGTCTGCATGCCCTGAAGCTCAAGGTCACTGATGGGATGCCAAGGGTAGAACAGGAAAAAACTAAGGAAACAGATGTTGACTTTGGTATCCTTCCTAAGAAGGATACAGTTCACACTTGAGCTGAGAGAGATGTGGTCACTGGAGATGAAAAAGAAAGAGGTGGAGGGAAAAAGAAGAGAGAAATTTGCACATATGCATGCGCATGAGGGAACATCACACAAGGGGAGAAAAATAATGCAAAAAAGTACAAACCCCAAAACATTCCATTCCCAAACATGCATCCTGCAGTTTGAAGAGTCTGCTGTAATCCTACAGTTAACAGTTATGGGGATTTTTAGGTTTACAGCTTTAATGAGATGAAGGGATGAACCCCAGTGTAAAGGTCCCCACTATAGGTAAATGACTTTTTTACAGTGTGGTGAAGCATTTTTCTGCATGGTTTTCAATTATATCTGTTCAGCGAGTCATTTCAGAGAAGTGAGCAAGTTTCAGTAATTTTTGAGCCTCCTTCACCAAGTAGATTAGAAATCTCATACAAAGAATTTTACCACATTTATGTTTTAGTACCTTGGCACTAGAGAGGAACAGCTAGATCACTCCTTTGAAAAGCGCTTACATAGGCAACGGGCATAACGAGTGACTGGGAAAGCTCGACACAGATCCATGGCAGAACTGGGAATAAGCCTCAGTTCCCCAACCCTCCATTCTCTGGAGCAAAGCACTATAGCAGCTCGCTGCTGGAGAAGGACCAGACAACACCGTCGCTGAGGTGCCAGTTTATCATTAACGTGCACTGCTACTCACTCAGTCATGGTACCTTACACACGCCCTGTCTAGGCAGTTCTGAGAAGTCATCATGCTCAATACTGCAGAAACTACAGCTAAAAGAGAACAGCTGTGCTCTGCCTAGGAAAGCTTCTGGTCTAATACTAATTCCTGATATTCCTGGTGCAGGAGGGAAGAGGCACACAGGAATAAAAACACCTATGTGCTGCAGTCAGGGCTAGGGCCTAGACCTCTGGGTCTACCTTGAGGTCCTTGCTCACTAGCTGCTCTTACTTTTCTTTTGCTAGTCTGGAACATGAGCAAGAGAAAATGAAGTTTCTTAAGAACAACGTGCCGTTCCCATTAAATTGCAAAGGAAGTCTGCAATATACTTAAGTCAGGCCTTTAGCAGACCCGTGAGGTTTCATATTATCCTATGCTTGAATGAGGCAGATGACTGGAGCAAAAACCAGCTAATGACATAAAAGCATTCTTCTACTTTCAGTCTCTCTTAATTAAGGAGTTGGTTAATGTTTCAGTGTTGGGAATTATAAAGCTTCATCAGGGAGGTTAATATGTTTTTTATTTTATCTTTCAGCTGACAGGAGAAAAAAAAAATCAAAACAAAAAAGAGAAGGTGATTAAGTCATGTGCTAGTCAGAATCCCACAGTGAAGGCAGTATCAGGCCATACCAAAGACCACTGCTGCACATGGTGAATTTAGCAGCTATTTCCAAAGTCAGATTTCTGAGCAGATGAGACTTTTGTCTGCCAGTTTAGACACATGGGGTTTATTTCTTGAATTCACACAAATAACCAAGACAACTCGCACAGCTCTATACTAGATTAGCTACAAAAGATCTCTATGTTATTACCTATTTCAGAATCACTTGCACCTACCTTGCTAGTGTCGGAAGAGAGTGACCATGGGCCTGACCTTATACTGCAATTCAGCAGTCTTGTAAAGAAGGAAAATCGTAAGTGCTCTAAAAAGTTATGTTCACACAGAACATGGGCTGCAGTTCAAAAGACCACTTAAATACATACTTGAGATCTACATACCTCAATTATTTCTAAACTCCTGCTTGATCTACTTAACTTCTCTGCCTATACATTGTAAAAATAAATCACTTGATTCTGTTACTGTTTTGCATGAAATGAATGTTAAATATTTCTGTAAATATAGGTTACTTTTTAAAAAATAAGTGTGTTAAAAATACAGCATTTCCTTTGATAGAAGAAAAATGGCAAAGCTTCAAAAATACTACCTCCAGAGAATGAGTTCTTTACCACTGTGATATAAGGTTGGCACTTTAAGCCATTAGGCTTTACAATCTGTAATGACCTTTTAGAGAAATTTACAGTGGATAAATCAGTTATTCAGAAGTTTTGCTGCTGCTCTCCATAGCACAAAATTAAAAAGAAAAACATTTTTTGAAAAATAAAAGTAGCAAGACCTAAATTCTTGGTCTGCTTCTTGTTTCGTAAGTTGTTTAATGGGCAGATTCTGCCCCCCCAGAACAGCTCAGCTGCAACGAACTCCATGAAGTTTCTTTCTACATGAAAAACCAACATCAGAAAGGTTTTGTGAGTGGGTATCAAGTACTGGAGGATCAGGTTGGGTTTGACACACTGCAGATCCATCAGCATTTCCCCAGTACTGATACAGCTGGGGAGGAGGGCAGGTCTAAGGCAGAGGAACCTATGACCCAAGTGAATGGCTTTAGAGGAGGCCCAGACTAGGATCTTGGACAGGCTGGCTTCGCCTGGGCTCTAGGAAAAGCATACTTAGGGGAGAAGCCTCCTTGAAGGAGAAGCCTCCTTGGAGAAGCCTCCTTTCTCCTACTTCTCAAGACTTTCCCAGGCTCCAGCGAGATGCATTCTTCCACTTGTACGGTCAATCAGTGCTCAACAGTGATCTAAGATTTCAATTCATACTGAAGTCGAGCAAAAGTTCAGGAACGCACCTTTAGCCCAACCTCTCTGAGCGAGTCAACACATGGAGTCTGACTCTGCCACCTCTTCACACAGCAGTATCTGTGCAGACTTCCCAGAGTCCTTTAAAGTAAGTAGACAAGAATCCTTAATGCCCCCTCCCCCAACAAAACCCAACAAAATCCACCCCAAACTTTATGAGTAAATTCTGGTGATGGTGTTTCTATAATGTCTCTCACTTTCATCTGGACCAATAATTGACTTTTCTGTATATCCTTCTCCACTTCAAAGTTCATTGCTACTGCAATGTTTTCCTGCGGGTAGTCCTGCCTTTATTCCTTACCTTGGTGGGTGTGGTAGGTAGACCTGAAAGACAAATCTGGCATCCACACATCTGCCTCAGTTGTTTTACGGAGGAATCCAGCGAGACAGCGTCTGGTTCTGGAGTGACACATGGAGCTCTCGGGCTTACTGCCACATCCACTGTTAAGATCAGAGCTTATTGCTCCCAGCCTGATGTCAGGCAGAGACTAATCAAATGTGAGATGGGTGAACAGAGACAGAGCCATGGAGCTGGCTCTGTGTAATCTGTCACTATCGTTCCTTCTTTATGCTGCAGCAGCACACAGGGGTCCCAGTCATGGAGCTAGACCATAATATATTGTCCAAAAATCCCAGTGCCTGTCTTCAGTAAGATTCTTTCTTCACCGTCTTGCTGCTGAAGAGACCAGGCAGAATTGACACAGAATAGTCAGAGATGGAAATACATGAATCGAAAATATAAAATCCAATGTAGGACTCACTTCTTTGTGATGACAACATCCTAAGACGCTGCCAGTGTCCCCCATGTTTTGTGGCTTCTTCTGACTCTACTTGGCATGAGTGATATTTGCCAGGTCTTCATAGCATCATTCTAACAACATATCATTTAAAAATGTTGATTCCATAGAAAAATGGCTGCTTTCACAATAGCAGTAGGTGCACACAAAGGATATGGCATGGCTGCTGAACACACAATGGAGGAATTCCAGCTATTCACATGCCACAGTCAGTGAGGGTCTGTTGAACTGGACTAGGTTTTGCACATGATTTCATCAGCATCCAATTCAGTCTGAATCTAATGGTGATAATCTTCTTCATCTATTAATCTGTGAGAGGAGAAAACACATCCACAAACCAAAGAGATTAATATTTTATCTTTTTTTTTTTTTTTAAATAAACCCATCCTGTGAAATTACAAGATTTCTTTCCCAATCCAAAGACAGAAACAAGTTCAATGAAGATGAAAGTTACTGAAGATCTTCTGATAAAAGCAGGCAGGTGGAGGCTCTAATGAAGGTATACACTATAGTGCACATCTTGCCAATGTTTCTTAATGAATAATATGTGCGCTCAGATGAGAATAATATTGATTGAGGTCTGCAGGGAAAGTTCTCTAGGAAAAATTTTTATTCTAGAAGCAGAGTCCTTTTTGGAAGATTTTGATCTTTTCCTGCTGCAACCTTTCTCCTCCCCTCTCTTTGTGCTACCCAAAGCAACTGACAGCCAAAAAATGAAAAGCCTGCCCTGCATCTAATGTATCTATCAGATTCAGAAAGAAATTTATATACCGGTACTAAGAATGGCTGCACCATTCTCCTTAGCTGGTAGAGGGCACAGCAGTGTGTAATTAGGACTGGATTACTTTACTCAGAACTGGAGCAGAGAGCAGATGTCATGCATTAATATTGGCATTTGATTCCACACATTTTCTCTACCATGTTTGCAAAAACAATTTGCCTTCCTATCTTGGATCTTGCCCTGCATTTACCCTCAGGTTGCTGCAATGCAAACAAAAAACCACCAGTGGCAATATGTAGAAGGACATACATGTAGAAGGACAGGCCCATATAGAGTGGGTAGCGTTTATGATTTAATTCCTAACATAAAATATCAAGTTATTTTCTGATTATGTTGATTAGATTAATATGGCTGGTATGTTCTACTAGATGCCAGCTCAGACACAAGAGGTCACGACATAATGTGTTTGTTAACATAAGCCAACAGTAAAGAAAGATACACTTTATTCCAAATGAATGTTATCAGACACTATTTGTAGTACATATGAGAGATGCATCTCTCTTCTCAAACACAGCCAACTTCACCTGTTTTCCTACACAGGGGACTTCAGTTTTGGTTTTGCTCCAGTTTGTTTCATATACAGAATCCTTCCAGAGGGCCTACAACAAAATTTGGTGCTGTTAAAAATATTGGCCCTAATTCTGAACTGCAGCCAGCTTGCATTTGAAGCAGCTTTATGGCTGCAGCTGGGTTCTGGAGGTTTCTTACAAGTAAAAGATGATCTGCCTTAATTTAGGAGCATCCAGAGATTGATTACAATGGTCTATACTACAGCAGCACAGAATAACCATAACATACTAGGCAGCATGCAGCCCAGCAGAGTGATGCTGACAAACCCTAGCTTCATATGTGTGGATGCAACCCAAAGAGAATAACCACTGAAACTCTGCTCCAGTGGTATGTTTGACTTCAAGACACACTTCTTGCTTTACTTAGTGATGGAAGATGCACATCAGACCCAGACCTGTAACACCAGCAACACACCTGTAACACCCGTTTGTATCACACGGGGCACTGCCTACACAGACGCTTTGGGAAGAGCACCAAACTCCTCTATCCAGACCTATGTAAACCCACCTCTACTGCCTTTGTTCTCTTGTGATGCCAGGCACTGGGGAAGGGGGTGTGTGTGATTGCTATAACAGGGTCACAGCTGACAGACTGGAAGATCTTGTGCTTGTAGACCACCAAGTCCATTCCTCATGGAAAACAGTCCCTTCTTTTGCCTACTCCCTGTACTCAATGGTGGCAACTCCCCTAGACCTAAGGAAGGGCTCTGTGTTGGATATTTTAACAAAATGACAAATTACCTTACCAAATTAGGAAAAGACTACTGAAATCAGATTGGCAGGTTCACATTATTCTGGTCCATCAGCAAATGACAGAAGTGCAAGAACTGCTATCCTAAAACAAGAAAATAACTGGAGTGAAGTGGTAGTGCTTGCCACAGTTCTCTTTAAGCAGGTGAGAAACTCAGTCTGAAAGCTGTAAAGATAACTACAGAAATGATATCATTCTCTCAGTGAGAGCTAGAAAAGCTTCTCTGCTCACAGGGAGGTCAAGAAGTGAGAGCCCAGTGGATCATTTGTTGCGTTTTTAATGCTTCATGGCTCGGGGTCAGTCAGAAATCCCTATCCTAAGGTCATGATTAGGGCAGTCTGGAAAACAATCTTGTTTCTTTTCTGTTACTGGCAAGGCCTTGCTCAGGCTCTGCTATTTCTCTGTCTCTCACAGCAGATTACTACAGCCCACTCCTCCTGCTCATCATGCTATGGTTAAATTCACCCTAGGCACTGACATTCAGCTTCTCTGGGATCGCAGCGGCCCAAAGGACCTTCCCTGTAGCCGTCCATAGTGTTGCAACATGATGCAACAAATAGTCAACCAAAGCTAACCCTGAGCAGCATTCAGGGGAGTAAAATTCCTTACTGTGCCTATTGATAAGCAAGCACTAATACTTATTTTTAGCTTCATTTTTAAATAGCATCAATGAGGCAGAATGAGGAGCACGGATGGCAGCAAACTTGTCTAAGTAACGAGTCCTGTTTCTACTGCACTAGCCTCTTGCCCCTGCAGCAGCACGGCTACACTTGACACGTGGGGAAGCAGTGATAATCATCTGTCTCCTAACCTGCTTAGGAGATGGTTTGGCTTAGAAGAAGCTGGGAAGCACAGTTTAGAGGGCCTGCTAATGACTACATCTGTTTTAAATAGACATATTTTGACTATAGCTTCCATACCAAACAGTCATTGGAGTCAAGCAATCACTTAAAAAGGCTGAGATACAACTCTGCAGTATTTTACAATGGATTTAATAGCTAAGCCTTAAAAGAAAAAATACTGCCATGCAAACATACAGCTGAAGCACGGGCATTTAATGAACACCACTCACTGCTTAAATGGGAACTGCAACACTCTTGCAAATGATCTATAATACCTTGCATTGCTAGTATATCAAATTTGCATAAATATACCTCAAATATTTATAAATCAATAGACATAAGCATCCATTTAAAAGTGAGTATCAAAAGTGCATTACAGAGTTCTTACAGACTCTCTAATTAATTCAAATAATCACATTTTGCCTTATTAAATTAAACATTATATGGATAAAATATAGCTTGCCATCAATTCTAAGCACTAAAATACTGTTAGAAAGGAACACTACTGCCAAAAAAACCAAGAGAGAGAGAGAGAACATAGCCATAGAAGAACACTTAACCAAAATGTAGCTGTAAGATCTAATGCCATGGAATGACTAACAATAATGTATATATTACTTTTAAACAAGCAAGCAATTTTGGATAACTTTCCACTTCTTTGTCTGATACTCCAGTTTCAGCCTAGTGAGCTATAACTGTGCAGGATAAGCAGAAAGAAGCAGAAGAGCTTGCTAACCCTCTTGCACATTTAAAAAAGGTCTCCTCAGAAGCAAGGATAATTCCTTATTTCCTCCAGCTGCTTATTTACTGGTGCTTCCCTGCCCTTATTTAATTAGAGCTAAAAAACCAACAGCACCAGCCACCCCTCATAGTTTCTAAAACTCTTTCCAACTAAGAATCCTTTTAATTATCAAGAAGTATGAAGAAGCACTGAGGACAGCTGTGCAGTTTGGAACAAATTTCTCAGTCAGTCCCACTTTAAAGCTTTTATATACCTGCCTGAAAGACAGTGATTAAAGTTTTTTAAGAGTATATAGATTTTTACACGGAGTAGTATGATGCTCAGAACCAATTAAATGTCATCTTAAGTACTTAGCTGAAGCATTTTTTATACACTAGGAATCAGTTAAGTGGAAGGTGCCAATTTAAACTTACATTTGAATTTTGCTGTTGACTTAATTTCAAGAGATTATGCCTCGTAATTTAAGAATGATTTCAGAAAGCTCTCAGTAGAACAGTCTCTGTTGAGTTGGCTTCAGGAGCACTGCAGAAGTCTGAAAAAAGAAAACACACAAGGGAGATCTGACATAGTCAAGAGCAAATAAGAGCAAATAACAACAACAAAAGTGTTGCAATTAAGCCCAAAATAATGCAGGTGGCATCACATGAGGGGGTCTCAGTCAAGAGAGACTCAGTCTGCACAAGGACATTAAGTGAGTTTTTTCTGTTTTCAGGCAAGAGCAATAAACCCCAGGTTTTTCTTTCGCCAACATGTGACAAGTTAATTTGCCACATGTAATAACATGATATAATGATTCACACACCCTTTCTTTGATTAATGCTTTCTCAAGCAAATATGACTTTGACAAATTTTGGGGAGAAGAGAGTATAATAAAACTTTTGGGAATGAGGCAGGAGGTCTTACTGCTAAAGCACTAGGCTGGAACTAGGGAGACTTGGAATTTATTCCAGGTCTGGCGTATGTTTTCCATACAACTTCTAGAAAGTCTCTTGGACACCAAAGCAAAAGTCATGTGGTTGATAAAATTTTTCATAAATATTCAGGTGCTCTTGACACAAACATTTATTAAGAAAATAGAGGCTAGGTGGGTAAATGGACAAACTAAGAGTGTAATCCTGGGCTAACCCAACCCTGGCCCCCCATCCCCATCCCTTCTTTTGGGAGAGTTGTTGTTGTTATTATATATTTATGTATCTCTTTACATGGATTATGTCAGTGACTGGGGCTAAGGAATGGTCCAATAACTAGAGTACAACTTCAAGGGTAGCCCTTAGCATGTTGAAGGGAAAGAGTAGGAATGGGCTGGCTTTGCTGATCACGTGACCTTATACCTATGTATCCCACAATGCAAGCAAGTATACACTTGGCACAAAATGTAGGAGTTGCCATCTTTCTTCAAAATATGGGCAAACAGCTTGACTTCTCTTTCTTGTAACAAAATACACCAGCATGACCCCTGAGATCACTCCCTGGCAGATGGGAGAGCTGGTATAATTCTTTCATGTGCCTGAGCAGATGTCACCTGGACCAACTAACTAACCAAATAGTCTTTTCTGGCTTAGGGTGTACTCCTGCAACTTCTCCTGTTTAATTTATGTGTAATCATTAATAAATCATTGGGCTGGAGGAGAAAGCATTACTCCAGGTGATGGAATAGGTTACTCATCCTGGTTTCCACTCCTTGCTTAGCAGATTCTGTTTGTGTTTTACATTCAACAGTCTTTGGCTAATCTGTCACCACTGGCATTGGGATTCAAGCCCACATCACCTTCAGATGACTAGGAAAAAAGGTCTTTTTCTCCTGTTCTCTATGCTTGCATCCATGGCAGTTTAAATAGGGAGAGCTCCATTCAGAAGAAGGATGGAGAAAGTCCTTCCACCTAGGACGCTTAATAGCCCAGGGAGGAGGGTCTCTCCTGGGAGATGTAGGCTTGGGAGGAAGGACTAGAACACAGGTCCCACCCTGCTTGCATGAATACTCTGCCCACTGAAGCATGGCATGAGGAAGAAGAGTGACTTGCTCAGGACCATAAATATGTGCCAATACCAAGCACAGAGTTTGATTCTCAGTCCTTTGCGTTTCTGACAGGAGTCTATCTTTCCCTGTACTTTCATGCACTAATACATGCTTAGTTTTATCATTAGAGGACACCATGAAGTTGTCTCATAAACCTAGGCTACTGTTTTTATTTTTAAATTGCTTAACATCAGCAAGCACTTTCTGCAATATACAGTGCTGATTCTCT